>NC_043997.1:6924497-7159497 GCF_902150065.1 Myripristis murdjan
CACACACACACACACACGCACACACACATCTGGAGAAATGCTTGTTGTGGTGTCAGGAGGAGGTTGGTTGCCAGACAGAGAGAGTGGGACTGAGAAAAGCTGGAAACAGCAGATGAGTGGGTGATGACACACAGAGGACGTATAGCAGGAGGCTGCAGTGGCTTTAAGGGAAAATAAAGAGCAGAGTCGCTGTCTGTCTCCCTCCCAGCCCTGTCTGTCTGTCTTCACTGTCTTACACACAAGAATCCAGCCTAGAGGAGCGTAAACCCACCTAAACCCAGCTTACACACCTTGTACGGTTCACACACACACGCACACACACACTCATAGATGTTTAAGGAAGAAAGGATGAAGGAAAGTGGGAACATCATCGCTGGCCAGCAGGTGGTTTCAGAAGTTTAGTCCAGTCATTTTATGAAAAAACCTAGGACAAATTGCAAGAGAAGCAAACTCAACTGATTTTGTATCCTCAGTTTGTCCTGAGTGAGGGGAAAAAAAAGCCCCAAGGAATCCCATTGGTGGAAAGTTTGGAAAATCACCTCTATATGACCATATACACTACTCACAAAAAGTTAGGGATATTCGGCTTTCGGGTGAAATTTCAGGATGAAGCTAAAATGCATTCTAACCTTTACAGGTGAACTTAATGTGACCTTCTGTAAACTTTTGAATGCACATGTCCAACTGTTCAATGTTTCAGTACTTTTTGCACAAGTTGCTGTTCTCTAACAAGGAGCTTAACGGCAAAATTCACATCAGGTGTTTGATGCTCCAGCTCATCGAGGTCGTATCATTAGGGAACGGCTGCTGGAGACTGGGGTACCTCAAATGGAGTGGCCTGCACTTTCTCAGACCTGAATCCCATAGAAAACCTATGGGATCAGCTGAGTCGCCGTGTAGAGGCTCGGAGCTCTGTACCCCAGAACCTCAATGTCCTGAGGGCCGCCCTTCAAGAAGAGTGGGATGCCATGCCTCAGCAGACAATAAGTCGACTTGTGAACAGCATGAGACGTCGTTGTCAAGCTGTAATTGATGCTCAAGGGCACATGACAAGTTATTGACACTGACATTTTTTGTTGTGGTATATCCACCACTGTTGTTGGCTTTTGTTTCAAGAAATTGTTTGAGATGAGGAAATCACCAGTGTATGCTTCTACTTAAATGCCCTACTTTCATGATATAATATCACTGCAGCGTGAACTTTTTATATTTTCCATAAATTTCACCCAAAAGCCAAATATCCCTAACTTTTTGTGAGTAGTGTATTACCAAAAAACACTGTTTTTAACACACAGGGGAAAGGGGTTCAAAATTATACTTTCAGATATCACTATAAAAATTCACAAGTTGATTACACACACAAAGACAAGAAAAAAAGTCAATTACAAGTTCTTTGAATTATTCTGTTTACACATGCATATCACACATTATCTGATTTGATATGCGCTAATAAGGAATAAATGCCAGAACAGATATTTAAACAGTGAATTAAAAGGTTACTATATAACAGTGAATTAAAAGGTTACTGTATACATAGTAACCTTTTAATTCACTGTTTAAATATCTGTTCTGGCATTTATTCCTTATATTCCTTATTAGCGCATATCAAATCAGATAATGTGTGATATGCATGTGAAAACAGAATAATTCAAAGAACTTGTAATTGACTTTTTTTCTTGTCTTTATGTGTGTAATCAACTTGTGAATTTTTATAGTGATATCTGAAAGTAAAATTTTGAACCCCATTCACCTGTGTGTTAAAAAGGGCGTTTTTTGGTATTATATGGTCATATATAGGTGATTTTCAAAACTTTCCACCAATGGGATTCCTTGGGACTTTTTTTTCCCTCACTCAGGGTTATGCACACACTGAGTTTTGGCTGCAGGCCGGTGCAGAAGTGGGAAAAAAATAACATGAAAGTGCAACATTATCATTGCAACTCTGTTATTCCAGTGTAGTACGTGTCCTCAACATCCAGTTTCATTGTGTGTGTGTGTGATTTGGTACAAGCTTATTGATCTGTTTTATATCATTATTATCATATTTGTGGGTGAGAATATGTGTGTTGCACTGTGCCACAGATAATCCCAGATGGGTGGATTGATTTAGAGGCACATGTGTGAGGGATTAATAGTCGCTATGATGAGATGCAAACAGGCTGAGCTGTGTGTGATGGCATGCAGTGACAGCGGCTTTGGCTGCTGAGGGACTCGCTGTCCTTTTCGTCGCAATTTCGGTTAAAAAATGAAATTCAGCCATGTGTGACCCTCCATTGTAGGAGCATGCATGAGGCTCGTGCACGTGCGAATGATTACCCAAAGAGTGAGATTTATAAAAACAGAAGCATGAATGCGCGCGGCTTCGTGAAGCCGATGAAAAGGCAGATGACCGATGTGATGCGAGGACGAATCTGCACTCCAGAAATGCAATGCTTTTCAGATTTAGACTCGTCTGTTGTCCATTTCCGTGAAAAATAATTCCATTTCTGCACCTCGAGGGCCACTTGAGCAAAACCGATTGCATGTAGAGGGGCCCGTGGTTCTCAAGCGGCGGGTCGTGGTTCCACAGGAGGCCACATGTTGATTAAGAGTGAGCCGCGTGTGGGTCTACTTTTTTGTCGATAAAAAAGCAAGGGAACAACGAGCACTGCAAGAGAAAATGTGAAATGAAAATGAACACTGGAATTTAGCCTTAATGCCATTAAATACTGCAGTGAGCACAGTCCAGATGCTTTATAAGCACTGATTGTATAATAATTAAAACCATTTTTTAACACTAGAACTTCAACTTTCTCTTATTTTATTGTCTTTTAACACTGTATGAAAGCATTGTGTATTACTGTGGTTTTCATTTGTGTATTTGCCCGGCATCTAGTTCCTCCACATGTCCTGAATTGTGATGATTTCCCCTCTTTTTATTGTATCGTATTTATCGACTGGCAAACCACGAATCATGAAATCGTTTAAGAGCTAATAACATTTTTCCAGGCATTTTATTGATCCTAGTGTCCTGATCTGCCTTGTTTCAACACATTTGTATTTGTTCCCAGGAATATTCATGAAACAAGTGAAACTGCACTGGAAATACGTGGGATTATTATCATCATCATCATCCCACGGGCTGATTTTTTTCTTTTTTTTTTTTCTTTTTTTAACTTGCAGTGAAACATGAGCCTAACCTTTTCCAGGAAACTGTGTCTTTTCAAGATATAAAACTAATCAACAGCAGCTCCACTTTCTCGGTAACGCTCGGGAAATCCTGCTGTATCTTTTATTGCGCTCACCTTGAAGTTCGCTGCAGTTTTGTTCACATCTTCATTCAGACTTTGCTAACCCGCTTTGATTCGTCTGATTCCCTTCCAGCAGCGTGCCATGACCAAATAGCCTCAGATTTGCGGACTTGTGCTTCTTTCCGTGTTTGAAGCTAATTCCCACCAGATCTCACTTCAAACATTTGTCAGGGTTTGTGTTAGCTGGTGTGGAGTTCCAGATGAGCCCGTTATGATCCCAATATAGACAGTTTTTTTTTTTTTTTGGAATAATGCTGCTTGTCAAGTTGCGGAAATGTGCGTTCATTGGATAAAGTTTTTTTTTAATGTGTAATAGTTGAGGCTGGAGCAGATCGGGAGCTGGATTTATGAATCCCTCTTAAATAAAAAAAAAAAAAAAAAGTCCTCTCATGTGCCGTTTTTTCTTAACCCCTTGAACTCTGATTTTCCCTTAAATTTCCCCTTAAGTGGCTTCAATGTCAGAAAAATGTTAGGGCAACTCCATCACACTGATACCGAGGGAAATATTCAAAGCCAAGGTGCCGTCATTTTGCAGCTGCAGCATCACATCAAACAGAAAATATCTACAAGTCTTGTGCATCATTTTAGACACATTTCCCTGGAATTCAGCAGGATGTGTTCGGGATCTGTGGAAACTGAAATTCCTCTCCTCAAAAATTTTTAAATATGAAGCGCTGATGAAACTTGAAGTGATGGTCCATTTTGGCTCTGAGATCTGCCTTCTGCTGCTGGTGCCCTGCTGGCTTGGTGCATGCGTGGCAGAAAGCGGTTTCTACATTTTTTTGGCCAGAGGGTGGCGCTAGAAGAAGCCACCAACGTTGACAGGGTTCACCCTCAGTGGAGCATGGATGTATCTTCCAAATTTCATTGCAATTCGGGTGGTAGATTTGGAGATATATTGCTTTGGAGTGGATGGACATGGCCATCCTCAATGCCCTGCCTGCCCAGTGGGACAAAAACATGATGAACATACGATAACTGGCCTGATGGGGGCGCTGCACTGGAAGGTCAACATCGGCAGGCTGATCTGGATGACCGCTGAAGAGATGATGTGCGTTTCTACTGGAGCCTGACATGTTTACTTGTTTTTCTTGATTGTGGAAGGATTTTTTTTTATTTCCTGTTTTTGTCTCCGGGCTTGAATTGGAATCAGCCGCTTTCGGTCAGCATGTTGGGGTTGAATGGCATCGATATCATCAGGTATGGTTTAATTTTGGATCTGGTGACTTGGTGCTGTGTTTTCCTGGTTTTAAAGGCTGCATTAGAGTGAAGGGAGGCAACTGTCTGACCTCATTAGACTGCCACGCTGTGTTTTAATGTTGTGCGACCTCACAAATTTCCAGTGATGGATAATAAATTACTAGGAGTCAGGATCCCTCACAATGTTTGTAATCCAACTGCCCAAAAATTAAGTACTTTTGCACATGCATTACAGTAGGAAATATAATAAAATGAACCTAATTTTATCCGTTACATAATTCCTGAAACAGGTAAGCGTCATTCATTCCTCCTTTGTTTTACCTTAATTTGATCATTCCTGAATTATTCCTAATTATCCTCTATTATAAATGATATGTTATGATAATACATCCTTAGATATGTTACCAGTGAATTTCATTATACATATAGTCTATGCAAAGGTTCAAAGGTGAAAGGGCTATAGACATTCTATAGATCTATTTTGGCATATTTAATTTTTTTTTACCGCTCTTACAGGGTATGTATAGGTTTTTTTTTTCCTATATTTTTTTGTATTGAGCTACTTCTGTGAATTTACTACTACGAGCTATGTGCTGTGTTTATTTTTCTAAAGATAGATATTTCTCTCCTCTCATGTTGAGAGGTAGATTTTGTGTAGTTCTACTGTTGTTCCCATGTAATTTGTCGACAACCTGCTACTGAAAGACTTCAGAATTGAACAATTTGGGATTAATAAAGTATACACTACTCACAAAAAGTTAGGGATATTGGGCTTTCGGGTGAAATTTCAGGATGAAGCTAAAATGCATTCTAACCTTTCCAGGTGAACTTAATGTGACCTTCTGTAAACTTTTGAATGCACATGTTCAACTGTTCAATGTTTCAGTACTTTTTGCACAAGTTGCTGTTCTCTAACAAGGGGTTTAACGGCAAAATTCACATCAGGTGTTTGATGCTCCAGCTCATCGAGGTCGTATCATTAGGGAACGGCTGCTGGAGACTGGGGTACCTCAAATGGAGTGGCCTGCACTTTCTCAGACCTGCATCCCATAGAAAACCTATGGGATCAGCTGAGTCACCGTGTAGAGGCTCGGAGCTCTGTACCCCAGAACCTCAATGTCCTGAGGGCCGCCCTTCAAGAAGAGTGGGATGCCATGCCTCAGCAGACAATAAGTCGACTTGTGAACAGCATGAGACGTCGTTGTCAAGCTGTAATTGATGCTCAAGGGCACATGACAAGTTATTGACACTGACATTTTTTGTTGTGGTATACCCACCACTGTTGTTGGCTTTTGTTTCAAGAAATTGTTTGAGATGAGGAAATCACCAGTGTATGCTTCTACTTAAATGCCCTACTTTCATGATATAATATCACTGTAGCGTGAACATTTTACATTTTCCATAAATTTCACCCAAAAGCCAAATATCCCTAACTTTTTGTGAGTAGTGTATCTATCTGTCTATCTCTCTCTCTATGTTAAATCAAATCAAACATATTCTGAACACCATGAAGGTATTATTTAGTGCCATTTCACTTCTCCCTGAAATTTAAGGGACATCAAGATTACCTGCAAGCACTGATATACGTTTGAAATATGCTTTAATTTTGAAGGCCATTTGTCTCTGATGTGGTGTCCTGGTGTGTGTTCAGGGACGTATTTTTTGAGTTTTGTGTTTTATAGCGTGGGCTGTCTTTGTGTATGTGCCTCCACCTGCTTGGACATCTCATCCACGTCACTAACGATTTGACCGGCTTATCGTTCGATGCCTGTATCGTCACACATGAATATCGATATCACCGATACCGTGATGTTTGATGTTGCCCGTATCGCTGGAGAAGAAGACGGGGCCTGACCTTTCTGGATGTCCTGACACACCGCCGCCACGAACCCAAAGCGCCCTCCATCCGCTGGGTCATCTGCCTCCCATCCTCGGCCTCCAGCTGTTCGCCATGACAGAAGAGAAACAAAGGAAAGGCGGTTGTTTACAGACGGGATATAAACAGAGTTTCGGCCCGTCTGCTTCCCTTTTAACGCCGCTATCGTCTGCTTGGCGGAAAATGTGAGCTGCGCTGTGATGTCTGCAGTCAGAGATGATGCGCTCGGTTTGGAGGTGATTTACGGCAGGATGGAGGCTTTGGATCGCATGTGTGTGTTTATGGCCGTCCGCTGTGATATAATGTGGACGTGGAATCCATCATTCTGTAAGCTAGCAGAGGAGCCGGCGGCCGGCCTGCAGCCCGGCGGCGGTGTTTTTGGAAACCCAACTTCAAATATTTAATCGTGGCTAAAGTTATCCTACAGGAATAAACTGGAGGGCGTTGAGCAAATATTTACTCTCAAACAGAGTGAGGGACTGAATTAGACCACAGACACACACACACACACACACACACACACACACACACAGAGAGAGAGAGAGAGAGAGAGAGAGAGACAGGGATTAACAGGATTCCTGCTCTGTCAGCATTTGAATTCCATGACTCTTCCATGACTTTCCAGGGCTAAAATGTTGAATTTCCATCACCAGTATGAATGTAAAATGAGTTTTTTTTTTTTCCTTGACCAATAGTTGAAGCCCTTCTCAGGTTCAGAGATCACACTGATTCTTTGAAACCTGAGCAAATTCACTCCTTTTCTTAAAAAAAAAAAAAAAACAGCATGGGGACAAAAGGGTGATATATATATATATATATATATATATATATATATATATATATATATATATATAAAAGTTACCAAGAAAGACCTGGAAATTACAATACAAGGAATTTGTATTGAAAAATAAATTAAATAAAAAATTTAAAAAAAAAAATGAAATAACATGATCAGACCCCCCACACCCACCCACCCACACACACACACACACACACACACAAACAAACAAAAAATAAACTAGTAAAAAAAAAAGAGAAAATTGGTGTTATATACATTATTGTGAAAAATTACTCTAAAAATAGATTTAATTACTATAAATATATACTTGAAATTACAGGAAATGAGGAAAGAAAAAAGAAGGAAATAAAGGGAACTTTGTTAAGGGAAGGAAATGAAAACCATTCAACATTCATTCATTCAAGCCTTTAATTAATCCTCCAATGTCACCGGGGTTTCCCTCCTCCACGGTGACGTGGATCCCACAGGCTCGTCGGATTACAGTGATTAAACTTTATCATTGTATTTTATTCGGTGAAAACGATAGAAGACAATGGAAAATGGCTGATGAATAACCGGTGTTTCTTCTCAGCCGAAATGCCGCTGATACATTCCCTGACTTTTCCTGTCTGGAGCAGGCGTTTCAAAATTCAAGGACTTCCCTGGAATTCCAGCACCCGTGGGAAACCTGAGAGAGAGAGAGAGAGAGAGAGAGAGAGAGAGAGAGAGAGAGAGAGAGAGAGAGAGAGAGAGAGAGAGAGAGAGAGGCAGGGTGATGAAGAGGTTAAGCCTGCCCCTCTCTTGGCTTCTCCTGGCTGCACACGGAGCGGCTCAGTCCAGCGCTGCTTCCTCCACCTCCCAAACCTCCACACTCGCTTTTTACGCAGCAGCTGATCCGAGGCGCAGACATGAGCACAGGCGCATTTTAACTTTTCCCAGCCCGCCGTGTCCTGCCGCTCTGCAGCTCTCCTCTCCTGGCCCGGATGAACAGACCCACTGGCAGCGGACGCATGGACACGCAAATCTAATTTTCCTCCGGTTCTGCTTGCCCTGGGGATCGTCGGTGGCCGTTGTTGCGTTGCTGTCCTCTTGGTTTTTATGGTCTACTCATGCGTCGGGAATGCCATGGCCACTCCGAGCGCACAGCAGCAGCAGGATTACTTCAGATCGGTGAGCAGCGAGTCCACCACCTACATGATGGTCCCGGCCGGCGGGCCGAGCGGGACGGCCCGCCGGGAAGCGCCCTCCAAGATGTGGGTGGCCATGGTGGTGATAGTGGTGGTGGTGCTGCAGATCGCCTCCACCACCGGGCTCTTTGTCTACCTGAACATGTCCATATCACAGGTAGGAGCTGTTTCCTCCTCACTTTAACAGTTTTGCACCAAATGGCACATGTTAAAGTCAAGGCTGCACGTATTATAAGAATATTATAGGAATATTATAGGGACGACGTGGGAATTTGTTGGTGATACCACAGAACTTCAGAAAGTACACGCAACTCACCACTAAGCACAAAACTCTTGGCTTCTTATGGGAATATCATAGAGATACCATAGGAAAAAGTATCACCGTGCACCACAAAGTTATTATAAACTCAGAGGAACACAAATTCCTATAGTACTACTCGAGAAATATCACAGGGAAAAACTAATAATTACTATAAACTCACGCTCTGGGAATATTATAGAAATATCACAGGGAAAACTGCTGCCATGCACGATAAGGTCATTGTAAAAGCATTGTGGACCTCAGGCATGCTCAAGTCCCTATGGGAAAACTATAGAAGTATCATAGAGGTATCATAGGGAAAAGTAATGCATTGTAATGCAAAGCTCACTACAAACTATCAGATTCCTGTAGTGATATTATAGCGATATCATAGGATAACGCACAGCCACGATAAGGTCATTGTAAAATCACTGCTGATTAAGTCGCACAGCTGTTATTACAGGGAATATTATAGGGAAAAGTGGCTTACTGCAGTGCACGATGAGGGTATTGTAAAGTCACTATTCTACTATAGGTATATCGTAGGACAAAGTCATTGAAAACTCACTAAACTCTACATATATTGCAGAGATATCATAGAAAACAGCACTGCAGTCATGCAAAAGTCTATAGGAATAGTACAGGAGTATTATAGAAGTATCACGGGGGGAAAGCAGCACAATGCACGGTAAGGTCATTGTGAACTCACTCTGGAGCGCCACAGTTACTTCAAGACACATAGGAAATATTATAGAAATATCATAGGGAGAAACCACAGGGGGGGAGAGAGAGGCACCGCAGACACGCTGCAAGCTAAAGACCTACAGGAATACCTCAGTGTTAGATACCACAGGAGATTTTCCTTAAATATTTCATCTTATTTGACGCATGTTGGCTCTGCTCTCGCCTCTGTTGTGTTCCAAGTCTCGCTGCTTGGCTGGGCTTTTTCTGGAGGGGGGGAAGAGAGGCAGCGAGAGAGAGAGAGAGAGAAAAAAAAAAAGAAAAAGAAAGAAAGAAAGAAGAAGAAAACTTGCTTGACAGGACTGTTAACCACCGCAACCCGGAATTTACAAGCATGGCAGGGGAAAGTTGTCTACTTCTGGCGATGTTTATCAAACCCAAAGTGCCTGCTCGGACGTGCGCACGGTGAACCGGGTTTCTCTCTCTCTCTCTCTCTCTCTCTCTCTCTCTCTCTCTCTCTCTCTCTCTCTCTCTCTCTCTCTCTCTCTCCTTTGCGTGCGTAAAAAGCAGCATATTGGAAGCATTTTGGATGGGCAGAACCGGGACGGGCTGCCGTAGGATTAACTCAGAAGTAGGTTACAGATGTTTTGTGCAGAGGTAAAGAATGTAGGTCAATAACACAGGGTAGGGTGTCCACAACAAGAAAAGAAAAAAAAAAATCGCAATTTTTCCTATGATACCCCAGCAGCATGTCTGAGAAAAGACCAACCCCGCTGTGATCACAAAAAATGAGATCAACAGCTCCTTTTTTTTAGGTTAATAACCTTATTGTGAAAACAGTAACACTCCATATTCATCAGCGTTGCAGGTATTGGCAGTGCAATTGGAAAGAATAGTGTTAAGCAATGGATGCAAAAAGTAATCAAATCCTCCAATTAACCCTTTACACACTGATTTCCCCTTAAATTTACCCTTTGATGCATCGAAGTTAGAAAATACATCCCACATATTGTAGAAGAATAGAGTTCCAGTTAAAGTGCCTATCAGTAAAATATAGTTAAGTGTGAAAAGTAAAAGTCATCATTGTAAAGAATGGTTAATTTATTACTATTATGACCTAGATGGCAGGTAGTATAAAGCAGTACCTGTGCACAAAGTAAAAAAAAAAGTCCTCGAATCTTTTATTTAAGTAGAAGAAGCCATGCCATATCCTAAAAATGCTCGGTTATAAGTAAAAGTTCTGCATATCAAATGTTACTTCAGTGAAAATACTGCAGTAGGACACATAGAAGTAGTTCATCAGTTCCTTTCGGATGTTTTGTTTCTGGATGTTTTGCGTGAAAAAGCTGCTTCTTCTGCGAGGTGACCAGTGAGTGCAGCCGACAGATCGGCACGGTGCAGGAAAAGCAGAAAGTCTCAGTGAATGGAAAGACTCAAGCCGAGTGACAGCGGCTCAGAGCAGAGCTGAAGTCAGTTTACGTGTCTGGCAGTGAGGGAGGGGGGGGGGGGGGGGGGGGGAACAGAAGTAGCTTGTCCTCATCACCTGGTGGCGAGGTAATCCATCTCTGTCGCAGCTTATCTCCCCGCTGTTTCTGCACCAGAGCAGATGGAGCTCGGCCGATGCTGGGTTTTGGGGCCGATACCATTTCCAGAACTCTCAATTTGCACACATTTTGGCTGGTGCAAGATTCAAAAAACGCATCTGGTTGTTTCGTACTTGGTTTTTGTGTTTATTAGTGCGTTTTGATTGAGAACATGCAGGAAAAGATGAAAAAAGAAAAAACCCACACACAACAGATGCAAAGTCTCTCTTCTCTTGTTGATTACCCCCAAAAACTCAGCAAATGTGGCTCTTAAAAATCAGAACTCCTTCGGCTCCTTCCTTTAAGAAGTTAGGATTTGAGGATTCCTCGCCGCACTGCAGAAATCCTCATCTTATCAAGTCGTTTCGTCTCATCTTCAGTGTAAAAATCTGCCACTGGGATGAGATAATCCCGCTTGTTTCCAGAGCTGTCTTGAATCAGGAGTCATTTTCTTGATCCTGCTGGGTCCATTTGTCTTATCCTGCCTTGTTTCAACAGATTTATACTTAAAAAATCCTGAAACAACTGAAAATGCATCAGAGACAAGTGGGATTATTTCATCCCACAGGCAGATTATTTTATCTTTTTTGAAGAAAAACAAGATTTCGATACTTGAAGATGACTTGTTAAGACAGAGATTTTTTGTGGTGTAACCTTCTTGTTGGGAACGGAGAGAATCTTGGAAAGCCAGCTTTACAGAAACAGCCCTGTTTGAAGAAAAACAAGATTTGAACAGTGAGTCTGAGACTAAACGACTTGATAAGGTGGGGATTTTTCTTGCAGCGAGCTTTGAGGAAAACATGGCAGATTTAGGGGAAGCAGGGGGGTCGCGCTCGCGCTCGTGCGGCCAGGTTCCCCCCTCCTTGACAGATCAGGGGGTTCAGGCCTCTCGCGGAGATTCACAGCCTCCCCCTCTTCGGTGCAGGCAGGTATTTCAGCTGGCCAACACACACATTCCCCGCACCACATCAACGTGCATTACAGCTTAACGAGAGCCTTTAAATCTCAGGGTATCAGGGAGGGAGAAGCGGGATTGGCTGAAATCTGTCCAGGCTCAGAAATCGCATACATCTACATCACAGATATATCACTATCAGTGTGGATGTTGGCCAATACGCAAAGTCAGACAATGCAGACTGAGATCGTTTAAACAATAATTTGTCCAGCAGACTCCATTTTTTTAATATATATATATAATATTTTGCATAGCAGTGAGTTGGCAGCCAATCACAGCCGAGCAGATGGTGCTGCAGACGCACACATAAAGATCTATTAGCTGATATTTCATATTTTAGAACCCACATGTGTACCGTGCAAAAAAAACCCCACTGAAAAATGAAATTGAATAAATCTCATCTGCAGATTATCTCATCTAAGGAATGAGATAATCCCACTTGTTTCCAATGTTTTGCTAAGTATTAATGTATCATGACAGAAAGCAGAATAAGGCAGATCAAACGCTGCAGTTCATTTTGTCTCAATCTTGTTTTTCTTCAAGCAAAGTAAAATAATCTGCCAGCGGGATGAGATAATCCCACTTGTTTCCCAATGCATTTTCGCGTGTTTCAGGTTATTTTGTCAGGGAATGAAGGTAAATCTGTTGAAACAAGGCAGATCAGCTTATTAGGATCAAGAAAATGACTCTTGATTCAAGAAAATAATGGAAGCAAGTCGAGTCGTGTTGGAAACAAGTGGGATTATCTTGTCCCGCTGGCAGATTCTTTTACCTTGTTTGAAGAAATTTGCTTAGTACTGGAAACAAGTGGGATTAAACAAGATTTTGACACCGAATAGGAGACTAAATGGCTTGTTTGTTTTGCCGTGTGGTTGGCTGTAGGTGCACTTGATTCAAGATAACTCTGGAAACAAGTCGATTAGCGTTGGAAACGTGGGATTATCTCATCCCACTGGCAGATTTTTGACCTTGTTTGAAGAAAAACAAGATTTGAACTCTTAACATGAGACTGAATGACTTGATAAGATGGAGATGGAATCGTCAGATGTGGTAATGAAATAGTCAAACACATTGACATTTAAACAATAAACCTGTGAGCTTCTTAAAGGAAGAAGTCACATCTGTCGAGAGTTTTGGGGTTTTAGCAAAAAGAGAAGAGAAACTGGCTCGTAAAATGTACACGTCAGGCATTTTTTGCTCTTGTTCTTGGTCTGAACCTTATGACCTCTCATGAGTGAGTTTGCAAAGAAGCAAGACGACAGTCAACATTTCAAAATTAAAGCTGAAAAGTTACAATGACAACATACGGTGGGGAAACTGTGATGTAAAAACTGCAAAACAGAAAACTGTGAAACTCCAAAGCATCAAATATCCGCAATTTCCCTTCCCCGTTGCTGTATCATTTACCCCTCATTAACCTCAACCAGCTTTCACAACTAGCGCTGCAGCTCATAAAGGAACAGTTCACCCAAAACACTGTGTGACTTGGTGAGGTTTCCATTCTCTCTCACCCCAATTCAATGGGTATTGCTGTAAAAATTTACATGTGAAAAACTCAGCTTTTTTCCAGACACAAAGACCAAAAAACAATGACTACCATAAAGTCACAAGGTCAAGCCGTCACATGACCGAGTCCCTGGGTTTAAAATGACGAGGGAATCCTCTGAAAGGGGAAGTCTAGCTGGTAGGGGTGAGGTGATATAGCCTTAAAATATTATCACAATATTATTTGTGGGTAATTTGTTGTAACAATATCAAGATGATATGAAATTAAAAAACAAATAAGCACACAATAACTGCAGTGTTTTCCCGTGTATGAAACTATATCAGGGTTTATATTACATTAGCATGAATCTAGCTTACTATTTCTTTTCCCAAAATTTTGATTCCAGGTAATTCTTCACCTTATTTTAGTGTTTTTACTATTTTACCCTGCTCACCCTGCTTGCTTTCGATAAAGGTAATGAATTTTGATACCCAGCTCTGTATCTCTGATATCATGATATGACACTTTTTCCACATACAAAGAAATGATGAACATATGATGCAGCACAGCCAGACCCGTTGGAATATATATAGCACATAAAACAGCACATAAAACAGCACTAAAATACACGTCTTCTCTAATAATGACTCACAATTTGCATGTCCTTTAACCTTAATGCTATATGTGGGTGTATAGAGGCGTGTGATGGTGTTTCATATGGTAGAGTGTGACCTTTTTGTGCCGAAATAGCTTGGAAAGCATTACTTTTGTTCATAGTTGCTGTTTGAGAGCCTGATTTTGGCAGCTGATACTCTTCCAGGCAAAATCTATTCAGCTTCAGGACAATAAAATGTTACGTAAAGAGGAACAACCTCATGTTGGTAGCCCTCATGCCTCAGTCACTTTCATCCAAATTCAGCCGTGCTTTTATTTTCTTAAAGGCGCCATACGAGCACAAACGAAAAAGTCAGATACGTCAGGGTTCGGTTATATCTGCTTCTAATATTCTTACTGGCATGGGACCGAGGATCCTGCGTCCTTTCGGCCCCGCAGTGGAGGCATTTTTATCGTCAGTAAGTGAATTTAGAGGCTGATTAATAAGCTAACAAGTTAAGTTGTGGGTTTATTAATGAAATGATGTTTGGCACTTCAAAGGGTGGCTGGAAGTCACAGAGGAGAGCAGCGCTTATGGGATGATGGAGGGGGCAGGCTAAATGAAAAACACAGCGTTATGTATCTGGACGCGGGGAATCCCCCGGCTCTCAGGCGAAGGACGGCTATTTTTAATCTCGAAACAGGCTGTCTTTTGAATCGCAGCGGAGTTACACCACTCTGCGCCCGCTTGTGTGTGCTTTGTTAAGACAAAAGGCTGCGGCTGGACGCTGCCCGGGACAATGACGAAAACGCTCCAGTGTCGCGTCAGCACTGCTGAACACATACACTCACACACAAACATGCATAACACACACATAATGCACACCGTACATGTGAGCTTTTTGGCCTTACGAGTGTGTGCTCTCTCTTGTTTTTAGATCTTTGTATGCCCTTGCTGCCCTGTAAAGCAGTTTGTCCCCCCACCTCTTTTGTTAATTGTGTGTTACTTAAATTGAATGTGGCTCTGGAAAACCTTTTATAGACTAAATATTAAAGAGATTAATTTCAGAAATGATGCATAGATTGATAAGTAGAACAATTGCTAACTGCAGCCCACATCTGTGTGTGTGTGTGTGTAGGTCTGAAAGTCCCTGAAAGTTAGAGTTTGTCTCATTTTCCTTTGTCTAGTGTGTGTGTGTGTGTGTGTGTGTGTGTGTGTGTGTGTGTGTTGTCGGAAGGCGTCTCTGAGTGATTGGCATTCCATTCCTTACCCTCCGCTGGTCCACTTTGTTATTGTTTGGCCTCACTGATAGACGAGGTCTGACTCACCACCCCGACGCTAAACAATAAACCTGTGTGTGTGAGTGTGTGCACGTGGGTGTGTGCACATCTCCTTGTGTGTGTGTGTGTGTGTGTGTGTGTGTGTGTGTGGTCTGCTGGACACAGAAAAGGGGGGTGTGTTGGTTCTACATGCTTGTGAACAAAGGCTTGTGTGTGGGCACGTATGTTTGTGCATGTACGCGTGGTCCAGTAAATACAGAGAACAAGGGCAGTGTGTAAATACAGTGTGTGTGTGTGTATGTGTGTAGGTGTGTGTAACCTCCAAAGAAAAGACATTTTCCAAAAGGCTACTTTTACAGTTCAGGTTCAAGCACAGGGTCAGAATTTGGGATGGACTAGTTGTAACTAAGGGTTATTTTCATTGGTGATTAACCTTTTGCATTTTTTTTTAAATTAAAAGTCTATAAAATGATATAAAGTAACCACCAGAGGTCACAGTGATGGCTTAAAATTGCTTTCTTAGTGTGACCAGCAGCCAAAAAACAAAGAAAGTATTAATTTTATAATATGAGCAGAGAAAAGGAAGATAATCTTAGCGTAATCTCAGCACACAGTGTTTGGGATTTTCACCGCATAAATGACTGCAATGTGAGCAACTGGTTATTAAAATTACGATCAATGTTCCTTTGATCAATTAAACTATTAGATTCAGAGGTTAAAGTTACAAGCTTAGACAGTGTGGAAGGTTGTCGGCTGGTTCCAAACATTCAGCTTCACCCTCCCAACATAACAGAGTCAACACGGTTAATTTCTGTGTTTCTTGTGTTTGCGCAGCCTCTGGTTACCAAGGCAACGCTGGTCAAACTAACAATCACTGTCTTTCTGTAAACAGACTTTGCAAACAAGACCAAATTCTCAGAGGAAATTTTCAGCGCGCTTGCCAAAAATGAAATGTTCTAAGTTGTGCATGATTTGGAAATTTAATCCAATGCGACCACTTTGGTGACAGGTGGTTTCTAAGACGTTCTTACTGGCTGAAGAGCTGTTACTGAGGTTGGTGTGGCTGTGAGGGTGTTCTAGCTAATTGCTAGTGTGTTGTTAGGTGGTTTCTACATGGTTTTGAGTGTTGCTACGTGGTTGCTACGGTGTGGGTGGTTGTTCAGGTGTTGTTTAAGGGTTGCTATAGTGTTTTAGGTGGTTGCTGTTTCTGGGTATTTGCTATGGGTGTTTTAGGCAGTTTGGGAGGGTGTTTCTAGGTGGTTGCTATGGAGTTATAGGCAATTTAGTAGGGAGTCTCTAGGTGGTTGCTATGGTGTTTGAGACAGTTTGAAGGGTTTCTCTATGTAGCTGCTATGATGTTTTATGCAGTTTAGTTGGGTGTTTTTAGGTGGTTGCTATGGTGTTCTAGGCAGTTGGCAGGGTGTTTCTAGATGGTTACTAACGCGCTCTCAGTGATTGGTAGGGTGTTTCTAGGTGGTTGCTATGGTGTTCTCAGCAGTTTGGTAGGGTGTTTCATAGTGGTTGCTATGGTGTTCTCAGCAGTTTGGTAGGGTGTTTCACAGTGGTTGCTATGGTGTTCTTAGCAGTTCAGTAGGGTGTTTCTAGATGGTTGCTATGGTGTTCTCAGCAGTTTGGAAGTGTGTTTCACAGTGGTTGCTATGGTGTTCTCAGCAGTTTGGTAGGGTGTTTCACAGTGGTTACTATGGTGTTCTCAGCAGTTCAGTAGGGTGTTTCTAGATGGTTGCTATGGTGTTCTCAGCAGTTTGGAAGTGTGTTTCACAGTGGTTGCTATGGTGTTCTCAGCAGTTTGGTAGGGTGTTTCACAGTGGTTGCTATGGTGTTCTCAGCAGTTCAGTAGGGTAGGGTGTTTCTAAGTGGTTGCTGTGGTGTTCTAGGTGGTTGCTATGTTGCTTTAGATAGTTGCTAGAGCTTTCTAGGTGTTTGCTACGGAGTTGTAGGTGATGGCCATCTAGCCTGTGTATCTAGCCTTAGCAGTGCTTGTTGCATGTTGGTGGTCAGATTAGCCTTTAGTTTGTCAGCTATAGCCAACAATAGCAAAAAGGAGAAGTTTGTTCGGGTTAGCTGCGCTGTTTGGAGTAGAGGCCTAAGGCTAAATACAAGACGGTTTACTGTGTCGCAGAAAGCTACATTTGGAAACAATCACACCAGCTACTTTTATTTATGTTTCTGAAATGACCTACACACCACATCGGGGCTTTATCCAGGCGTCTCTATTTTTCCATGCTGGTTCTTATATATTCAGCCTTAATGTGCCCACAGCCGGTTCTCCTGTGGACCTCCACGACGGAGCCTGCCAGCCCTGCCAAGAGATTTGTGCCTCTGTAGCGGGATTGTTCCAGCACTGAATAACTATTATTACCCTGCACGGCCTCTCTCACTGGTAATGTGTGCACTGCTGAAGGTCACGGTTAAGGCTGCTGCCGGAGAGTGAATGCAGTCAATGAATGCTGCCAGAAGAATAAATACAAATGTGTGTATGTGTGAAATGTCTGTGTGGGGGGTTTGTGGGGGCGGCCATATATTTTAGACCGCTCACTGCCTGCAACACGTGCGCTCTGCAGGGGGTCTGGTGTGATTGAGTAAGCATGTGTGTACTAGAGTGTGTGTGTGTGTGTGTGTGTGTGTGTGTGACAGAGTGAGACTTAAACATTCCAACACTACCCTTTGGTCTACACACCCACATGCAGGTAAACACACACATGCACATACATAATCAGTAACTAAGTTCAAGTAAAATCACATCCTGCACCAGCCAAATATTTTGATTTAATTCTAAGCCACCCTTTCAAAACTCCCACCAGAGTCTCCACTGCCAAAACACCACCCCCTAACCCACCCCCTCTCTCTCACTCTCTCTCTCTCTCTCTCTCTCTCTCTCTCTCTCTCTCTCTCTCTCTCACACACACACACACACACACTCGCCCCAGTGTGTGTTATGGTTCATGTCTACACTGGAGAGTCAAGTTACAGTCAGTTTTAGGGCTCGAGGGAGGGACGAATTTTTAAGGAGTGACACAATGATTTTCTTTTTTTTTTTTTTTTTTTTAATTTTTATTTTTTATTCTTTGAGAGGTAGGAGAAGCTAAGTGATTTTCTGGCAAGGGACCCCTTGCATATGTGTGTGTGTGCATGTGTGTATAAGTGTGTGTGTGCTCCAGCTTTGGGCTTTCCTTCGAAATTACACAGGATAGAAATCTGTGCATGTGAGAGAGACAAAAAGCAAGGGAGAGGCGTTTATGTAGGCGTTTAAATATCACTTGCATGTATGTATGCACATGCGCACACACACACACACACACACATACAGAGACGGATATGTAGGCCCCTTGTGTCTTCATGGCTAAATGATGATGACACTGCCAAAATTACTCCAACCACACAATCCCTCTAAGTCTAACAAATCATAACTCTGGCGTTTTGTTTAGTACACACACACTGTCTCTCTCTCTCTCTCTCACACACACACACACACACACACAAACCACACACCAGCCTTTTTACGGTCAAGTATAATCTTTTTTTTTTTTTTTTTTTGTTCTCAGTAGGACATAAAAACCCACAATCATGCACGGTACATGTCAATTTAACCCAACCGAGAGACGTTTTCTGACCTGATGGATGTTCTGTGCTGCCTTGAAAATCGCTTTGATGACTAGGTTACACACACACACACACACACACACACACATACACACACACGTACACTCACTGTTTTCATAGCCAGATCATTTGGATGAAGATGAAAAGGAAGGCAGGGATCAGAGGGAAGGAGAGAGAGAGAGAGAGAGAGAGAGGTAAGTGGAGAAAATGGGCATTAGAGTTGAAAGAGAGGTGTGGGGGGAGAAGACACTGACGGAGGCAATGAGAGACGCTGCAGAAAGAGAGGAAGTCAGGAAAACAGATTACCTCCCGAAATGAAGTTTTAATACGGTCAAGGAAGGTCTGAGCACGCCCTGCCAACTCTGAGATGACATATAGAGAGCAAAAAGACGAGGAGAAAAGGGTTATGAGGTGAAACACAAGCGATAAAGATAAACAGAGATTATGTTGAGATTGTGCTTTTAAGCCAACCTTTTAATTTACAACAAAAGAGCGTTCGGATGGCGGATTGACCAAATGTGGGCCTCTATATAACTATAACTTAATATTATAACAGTAACAGTTTACTGTTAACAGACTGAGCAAACAAAAAGAAAAAGAGAGAGAGGTTAAGAGAAAATCGAGAAGTTAGCTGTAGATTTTGGGTTTAAGCAAACTTTTTCAAATTGTAGACAGTCATACGAACTTAAGAGACCTTTAGGGAAAATATGGAAGAACAAAAAGGCGTAAAGAAGCGAAGCTCAAGTCACAAAATGTGAGCGATCTTCCGTGGAAAAAAGTGAAACTAACTTAGTTGTTGTTATATGTTCGTGTCAGCTGTGGGTGTATTTCGCTATAACAAAAAACAAAAAAAGTTTTGTCATTAATATCTCACTGCTATGACTTTTTTTCCCGCTAATCTACACTTAAACCGACTGAAAACAAAGAAGTCAAGCAAACAAAATGGAAAACCCAAATGAAATCATGCAGCGATGTTCCTGATTAAGCTTTTTCCGCGAGGAAACCAGGGAATTGAAATCAATCTTGATTCATCTGTCAGCTAGTAAAACAAGCAAAATTGCAAAATGGATTTTTTTTTTTTTTTTTTATGCAGCTCAAGTGAATAATATATGATATATGTGTGTTTAAAAATAGCCGCAGCTGGGACAGAGATGTGCTTGGACTTTCCTGCCGCTGGCATCTCAGACATGCATGGTGCAACAAAGGCCCTAATGAAAACCCTGCAGCCTCTATTAGTCATGGCAGCACATGTTAATGCTCGCTAAATGACACATTCACGGACATGCATGTTCAGATATATAGCGGTTGTAAAAAGTGTGTAATGTGTAACTGTGGGTCCACGACCTTTGGCATGTGTCACCCTTCCTCTCTCTCTCTCTCTCTCTCTCTCTCTCTCTCTCTCTCTATCTCCATTGATGAAGGAGAAATTGCAGCAGAATTGGCTTTAAACACTTCCAGTCCGCGGCAGCAGCTCTTGTTGGACTCGTTTTATGGCCTCTTGTGGCCCTGGTTTTTTCGAAGCTGGCGCAACAAATGAGGTGGAAACGAAAGTGGAGGCTCCTAAGAATTCAGCTGTTATCAAACATGTCATGTCCGCTCACCGCAAAAGCCGGGAGACCGTCCTCTACGGTCAAATAAATCTCCGAACGCGAGGAAAAGGAGTGAGACGGCGGGGGAAGAGGAGAGAGATGGAGAGGGCAGAGGGCAGCAATGCGCGTCGAGATTATTCCCACCTTCAAAAGGAACAGGAGAAGGGCTTGTTTCCATACGTTATGGAACCCGATGCAGAGCAAACACACACACACACACCACCGCACACACGACCTTGGTTTAACAGCGTGACACGTGAAAACAGGATATTTGCGTTCCCACATAGGAATGCTCATTAGGATGTGGCTACAGCTGTGTGTGTCCCGCCGGCAGCTGCTGCTGTGTGTTATCAGCTTGTTTGCTCAGACAACAGGGCAATAAAATGCTGATTAAGTGCCGTCCATCTGATATCAGGACGCTGGGACTCCTAATAGGCCGCTGCTGTCCGTGGAGCCTGCAGGCACTTGAGGAATACAACCGTCTCATTCACTTACACGAGGGCACATAGGAAGGTTCCTTTGTAGGCACCTACTTTTGTGCACTTTTGATAGGAAACATACCCTGGGTGGTGAAGGAAATTCCACAATGCCCGGCAACGTCAGCTAAGAGGCAGAGGAGTGAGATTTCTTTAACACCTGTCTGACGTTACAGTAGATCGAAACTCCTGCTTAGAGGGGAAAAAAATCCAGATATGAACTTAAAGTTGTGAAAAATAACATGTGTTGACATTTCAATAATTTTGTTTACATAAGAATTACTAGTACTTATTCACATGAATCTATTTTTGTCCACTCTTCAATTGCTTGACACTACATTACATGACATTATGCTACATTACGTTACGTTACAAGAAGCTTGACTACCGTACCACTTGTCGTGTTGTTTACTTTTTTAAAGGTCTAAATTCATGTAATCTTCTGGACCAAATAGGTTCCCAATGTAAAGAACATTCCCAACGAGTAACCAATAGGAAGTTTCCATGCAAATGAGGTGAAGCCTGTTTCCTTCACAGCCTGTTTCCTGCTGACACTTTAAGTAATACGTTAAGTAAGTCTTTATTTAATTGGTTTTTGAAAGCTTTTCCATCCTCTTACCTGCTGCACATTAATGCATTTTACATTTCCAGTTTATTTGGGATGAACAGAAGAAGAAAGACTGGGTATAGTTCTAGTATAAGACAACCTAAAACTCCATCAGCAGAAAATTCAAGGAGAAAAACATTACAGTCACTATTCAAACAGTTTGTCTAACAGGTGATCGCACCAATTTGCTGCGTTTAGACCTTGAAGCCTAATGAATTTATGAATGTAAAATTGATTACTGACTCAAGAACCCCAAAAAGTTCTAAAAATAACCCTATATTTTACTTAAAACACCACCATCTTCATCTGTCCCTTTGCAAAATCACCCACCACATCCAACCAACTCTGTGTCCACAAAGTCAGCTTCTCATTGGGTGGCCAGCTCATGACATCACCAAGAGAGTCCCGGCTCTCTTTTCTCGCTACGGGAGACACTCAGTCTCAGCCTCAACCAAGGATTTAAACGATTATGGCAGCGACATGTGGGCATACTCTTATGACGAATTATTGTTTTTTAGAAAATGGATAAATACGTGGAGGGGCGCTCGGCCTCGGCTTTGGCCTCCCGCCTTTTGTAACTATCTTCCCTCATTTCCTACCTCCACTGCAGGGCCCAGTACGGCGCCCAGCATGCAGCAACCCGATCCTCCATCCACTGTCCGTACATACATCATTTCAAAGTCGAGGCGGAAGCTGCTTTACCATACTGGAACAAATCCAGTCTGAATCAGCCATTCCTGGACCGAGTCGAAATCCATGGGAGGGAGAGGAGGGGGAAGATGGAGGAAATCGGACTGTCAGAAAGTGTTATTTCAGGATTTTATGAAGGCAGTAGTATGTGCATGAATGCTTGTCACCAGAAGCTGCTGTTCAGTGTCTTTACATGTGAGCGTCCCTATGGAAATCAATTTAGACGTTAATTAAAATGCCAAAAAAAAAAAAAAAAAATAGGATTGCAAACCACAGTGTTGGAAACTATTGGGTACTTTTGCAATTAAACACAAAAAGAAATCAGGGAAGGTGAAATGTTGGCGTTTGTGTTTATATTAGTCTCTTCATAATGGGATGGGATTGCAATCTGAAACCTTCAGTCATTTCCAAGGTTTGCCATTGTGCTTCTGGAGTCTTTTTTTTTTTTTTTTTTTTTCTTTTGCATTCCTGAGTTTTACCTTTGCGATGCATCTCCTTTTTACTGCACTCCTGTTTGGGTTGAGTTCCCTCAGCGTGCTTGTTTGCGGAACAAATCCACAAATCATGTTTTTAATCGACGTGAAGCTTCATACGTCTCGCCAGTTAAAACGGTTGCACACAAGGTCTTACTGTTTTCATGTCAGTGTGGAAAAGCCTCTGAAACAGCTATTAGATTATCATGTCGCATCATAGCCTGAGGGTATTTTTATGGATAGAAATGTGATTATGAGATTAGCCGGTGGACGATTGGATGGAAAGTTCCCAGGTGTTCAAGATCTGAGCCTTGGAATAGTCAGGCGTCTTTCTCCTGGCGCAAAAAAAGTCCCACTGTCAGCTCTGATTTCTGTACCAATTAAACAAGCGGTGAACTCTTGCTTTCTCTTCTCTCTTTGCACCATTGCCTTTCCCTCACAGGCTCCTAATCTCTCTCAGATTATCTTCTCTATCTTTTCCATCCGCTCTTTTTGTCCCACATCCAGGGCAGAAGTTTTAGTTTTTTAAATACTCCTTCCTTTAACCTCTATGTTGGCCGCCGCTCTCTCTTTCTTTCTGTCTTGCTCTGATATTCCCTCCTTGACTGAGAAGATTGCAGAGGTTTTGGCTTCTCATAAAAGCCCGTTGTTATGTAAAATCATGCCTTTCCAAGACCAGACAACCACACTAACCTTATCGTGGATTCTACACTTCGTTGACCTGCAGATGTCTTCAGTGAACTGCGCCGCGCTCCAGCCTGTACTTACAGTAATATCTGATTTTAAACAGCTCGCTTTATTTTGGGCCGTGTTTGCACAACACGTCCTCATTAGCAACTTTTAAGGCTCGTTGGACATGTCAGCTCCTCGTGAACGCAAGTCTCCCAGCGAATCACTCGCCCAGCACGGATTTGGCCTCGTCTGGAAACTGCTGGATGGAAAGAAAAAAAACCGGAACAACGTTGTGAAAGAGGAGAGATCACGGAAACTGTCAGGCAGGCTGTCAGGCTTTTCTTCAAGGCCGTGACGTTTGACCACAGTTGTCATTTTTTTGGGGGAGAAGACAGTAGGGGAAGCAGAGAAGATTATAAGATTTAGAGGTGAGCAGGGTAGCTTTAACATTTTAGCTCTTGGGGAAATTAGGGTTTAGTGGAGCCTCAGTGGAAAATGGGGCAAAGCAATGATCAGATCCAACATGCATCAACCAACATCATCATTTAGGAAGATGTGAGCCAGCAGAGTGTAGGAATTTCAATGTCCTTGGCTCATCGGCTCGTCCAGCTGAAGATCTTAAACAATTGGCGCCCATCTTCCATTAAATCAAGGGTCACAATCTAAGGTACCTTTCACACCTGTAATTTGCTTGGTTTGGTCCGATTCAGGCGTCAGGTTTTACATCTTTGCATTTTTCTTTAGCTGGTTTGTTTTTCCACCTCCAGCTGTTAAATGTTGTTGTCAGCCCATATTTCTAGAAGAGCCTCACCTCATTGTTATTCCACGTTTGTCCAAAACTCATTTTGGCAGCATGGCAGGTCTGTCTGGCAGCCGCTCGCATCGACATCTGCTTTCAACCCGAATGCCCTGTATTTGGTTTGCTTCCTGCAGTTTGATCAGATGACGTTCTATCTTTTAACAAAACGAACTGTCATTCACGGAGTCCGGGTTTATCAGGAAACAATAAGGTCAGCTCAGCGCCAAAGCTTGATTGGGTTTGACATATTTTCCTCCCACCAATAAAACTCCATGAGGCTTATTTGTTTGAGCAACACATCTGAAATCTGCCTGATTTCAGCAGCACTGCAGCAGATTTAACTCAGAAGGTCATTCCTTGGATCTTTTAAAAAACAATTTGAATGTCTTGTGGTTGCGATTTGATGGCCTGTGGTGTTTGAGCAGCCGAGTTTGTAAAGGTTTTGGTGCAAAACTACAACAAACCACATGTATAAAGCATTTGGGTTCATTATGAATTCGCTTCTTTACGCGGTCCACTGGGCAGCAGCTAAGGACGTCGCCTCTCATTAATTTTGACCTCAGTAACACCTCTTTA
Source organism: Myripristis murdjan (assembly GCF_902150065.1). Classification (NCBI taxonomy): domain Eukaryota; kingdom Metazoa; phylum Chordata; class Actinopteri; order Holocentriformes; family Holocentridae; genus Myripristis; species Myripristis murdjan. Next base: position 6,949,213 of record NC_043997.1, read on the forward strand.
CTCCAACACTCTATCCTCTTCGGTGTCCCCACCTCTCCAAATGAACCGCGCCAAAGCCATAAACGCACCATCAAAATGGACCCCAGCTGGGGAAGTGTGAAATCCCCGTGACTCACAACACAGATCTGAAGACCTCCCAGACGCTCTAAAGAAATGCTATGCTTGGACAGAGAAAAAGGGCAGAACTCCAGTTTCCAGAAATATCCTCTCGGATGTCTCCGGCTCTTAGAAGACATCCCTTAGATCCGGGGTCGAGTTTCGCTGTCGACTGTGTCAGGATCACAAAACCGATCCCAGACGTCGGTGTTTCCACAACATGAGGAGCACAGACGGCTTAATGTGGAAGAGAACATCCGATAACTTAATTCTAGGGTTCGATCGATGGGGGTCTTTAGGATGGAGTCTGAAAAGATTGAGACAGACATTTTAATGCCATTTTAACCCAGCTTTACATTTGACCATTTTAATACCAAAAACAGCAAGGGCTTGGCAATTACCACAACATTTTCTACAAGTCTGGATGGAAAAGCCTCTGAAAACAGCATTTGGACCATCATGAGATGCTAAAATCCTCCATAAAATTCCTGTCGGCGGGTTAGGAGCTTCTCAAGGCTTTGAAACGAAGAATTCATTTTGAAAAATTGCTATTGAGCAATCACGAATGATTGAAAGCACAAAACCATGATGCCTTATGTAATCGTCCTTTACTTTGAAGAGTTTATGGCAGACTTCGCTGCACAGTTAATCTTTCATGAACTGACGTGGTTCTGGTCTCTGTCACTGTAATTCTTCTTCATAATGCGAGCGGACGTGTTGCAGTAAAATTCATTTTTCATCCCCATCAGATTCCCTCATCCTGTTCGCCCGGAGTTATGATGTCAAAGCATCACGCCAAGATCACGATCGGCGCTCATGACAGCCGCGATAACCTTTGACCTCTGGCGAAAGCCTCGATGGAGACCTGCGAAGCCGACACGTGGCGGTCTTGCTTCTATTTGGTTTAAGTTTTTATTTATTTTCCTACACTGGGGACTTTCCCTTTGGAAGGCTTTGTTTGGAGTGTCGGGTTTTTTATGAAAAATTCACCAGATTGATCTTAGTGCCAAAGCCTGTTTGTTAAAGGAAACCAGACCAAACTCCCTACATGATTACCGGCAACAAAACCTCCACGTTGGCTTCAGAGACCATTCCAGTCATGATGGACGGACGTAGATTAAGTAGAGAAAAAGTTTTTTTTTTTAAAGGAGAACAAGAAAAATAATCCCCTTGTCCAATCAGAATTCAAATTTATACAATGAATATGGACGCAAATGTCCTGACTTTGATTTATTTTGTCAAACACACTCAGAGTGGCTAATATTTCATAAAAATGCATCACATAAACTCTGACATGTTCCCCATTTTGCAAACTATTCCATAAAACAGGACAGAAAGATAACATGCTGCGTTTTTAGTTTGTTGACCGTTGTTGTCGTTTTGATGTTTGGTGCCTTAACGCAGCTCGCATACAAATCTAAAACACAACTACTGCTGATTTGATTTCCATTTTTTTTTTTTTTTTCCCCATATTCTATAGAAGTAAAGTAGAAACAGAAGCAAATGATCTTTGTTTTGAATCCCTGCGGGACATTGAAATACATCTTGAGCATGAGAGCGCGCAACTCATTAGAGCAAAAGGTCTTCCTAATATTTTCTGCGCTCGTGTTGCATCTGTCGCGTTACATCACATCGCTTTCATATCAGGACCGCAACGTGTCTGCGTCTGCTCCGTTTTAACCCCCGAGCGCTTCAGGCCGAGCTCTTTTAACACGTTTCAGCTGCTCTCTTTTAAAACAGTACAATACAGTGCAATACAGAGGAAGGCCTTAATGTACAGCACCCTGCAGGGCTGGCTCAAGTCACATGTACACACACACACACACACACCGCAGTGATTTACAGCCACCTCTATTACCTATCATGCCTCTTTTTCTGATTATTGGGTCTGTTTGCAACTCAATAGCGATAAAAAAAAAAAAAAAAAAAAAAAAACTCCATCTTAACAAGTTGTTTAATATCATATTTAGTTTTAAAATCTGGTGTTTCTTCAAACTCTGTAGAGGAACAAAAAAATTCAGCCAGTGGGACGAGATAATCCCATTTGTTTGCCGTGTAGTTCCACTTGTTTCAAGGAAATTATGGAAACAAGTTGATTAACGTTGGAAACAAGTGGGATTATCTCGTCCCACTGGCGGATTCTTTTACCCTGTTTGAAGAAATTTGGTTAGCATTGGAAACAAGTGGGATTAAACAAGATTTTGAGTCCGAATATGAGACTGAACGGCTTGTTAAAACGGGGATTTTTTGCCGTGGGGCTGCTTGCAGGTGGTAGGAAAGCCCCAGTGTGGGGTCCGCTGGGCGGCCGTGGGTGGGCAGACCCGGCGTGGGCGGGCATGATATGTCTGTAAATGTGTTTATGCGTGTGGGAGTGCAAGAAAGACTAAAGTGTGGTCAGCACCGGTGTTATTGTAATGGGACGGAGTGCAGCTGATGTGTGTTTTTGTGATCCCGCCGGGTCCAGATGTCACCACAACGATGAGAAAACCAGGGAAGTGGGCACGTGGAGTGGAAAGGTAGCCGGGTGAAGAGGCTGTTTTAAAGGGCTGCGGTTGGGATTATTTTTAGGGTTATTGTAAGAAATACAGAAAAAAGAAAATCAGCTAAAAATCAGCCAATGTGGCGTGTAGTACGCATAGGTAAATGTTTTTATTCCCCAAAATAGTGAGACCAGACTTCTGTCAAGCAGTGAGACAGGAAACTGAAGCAGCAACACTACAAAAAAAAAAATCTGCACCCTAATAAGTTGTTTAGTCTCATCTTCAGTGTTCAAACATCCTTTTGGTCTAATTTTCCTGATCCCAGTGGGCTCATCTGCCTTATTCTGCCCTGTTTCAACACGTTTATACTCCCAGAAAAATTCCTGGAACGAGTGAAACCTCACTGGAAACAAGTGGGAACTGTTGGAGATGGATGAGGAAAAACAAGATTTTAGCGTAACCCATTTTTGAAATATTTGGCCTTTCCTCAAGTCTGGAACTGCTCTAATTCCCAGGGTTGGATTTGAACAGAATCTGAGATGCCTGATGTGACCAGAACCCATTGAATTATAGCGAGGTTCATTGGGTCTGGACCCAGGCTAATTTTAGAGATTAAATACAACAGCGTATTAGGGCCGTTTTAGGGGTTAAAAAAAAAATATATGGGATCAGAGCAGGGGGTAAGATTACAAAGAAAAGCTCAGAATTTCCAAGATTAAAGTCAGAGATTTCTGAGAAAAAACAAAACAAAATAATTCTAAGATTATAGTCACAAATTTGCAAGAAAGAATCAAAGCCCATCAAATCAATCAAAATATTGTTTTCCTCTGAATCGGCCCAAGTCATGTCTCCTCAAAGTCCAGATGCTGATAAGAATGAGTTGTTTCCCATAAGTTTTTGACCATAATCTCAGAATTTTCAAGTTTTATTTCCTCATAAATCTCTTTTATGAGGGGACTATTTTATACATTTATGACTATAATCTCAGAATTAATTTTTGAGTTTTTTTCTCGCAAATATGTGACTTTATAATCTCTGGATTTTTTTTTATTTTTTTTCCCAAAATTTGTGAGTCTTTCTCATAAATTTCCAACTTTAATCTAAAGAGAATTATTAAGTCTTTTTTTTTTGGAATATTACCCCCTCTCCCCTCAGTGGCCCTAACACACTGCTGAGGACCAAATGACTTGAAAAGATGGATTTTTTTTTTTTTTTTTTTTGTGCAGCCTATCCTGATAAGAAGCCTATTGTCCTGTAAAAGTCTTATCCGTTCTCTCTTTTTTCTCAGTGTCAGATTTCTTAATCCCTCTGCCTTTGCATCTTTATATTTCTCTTTCCCTCGCTCCTCTTCTCTTCTTTTTCATCCACACAGTCGCCTCAAGCTCTTCCCTCAGAGTGTGTGTGTGTGTGTGTGTGTGTGTGTGTGAACAGGTGACAGAGTCAAACTGGAAAGTCCTGACCTCATCTCGTTCTTTTCTCCTCCTCGTCCTCCCTCCCTTTTCTCTTTTCTCTCTCTGTCTTTCTTTCTTTCTTTCTCTTCTCCACTTTCTGCCAGATGACAAGAACCAGAAACTTAAGCTATGAAGTGACAGAGAAAGTTTACAGTGACTGTCTTACTTTTTCTTTCTCACTGTCAGTACCTTAGATAACACACACACACACACACACATACACACATGCACACACACACACACCCGGCCTGCAGCACACACTCACATAAACAAAGCTATATAAACTTGAACAGACACGGAGACACTCGCATGCAAAGCACAGAGTCTGTGTTGTTATCACAGCTAATCTCTCCAGCGCGTTTTCACCAAACAATAACGTTTGTTTCGAGGACGAGGGAATAAAAAAAAAAAGAAAAGAAGAAAGAGGGAGAAAGAGCAGAATATCAGCAGACAGGTCCGCCCTGCTTTTGTGTGTCTTTAAACTTTATTTAAACAGGATGAAAGCCAAAAACGGCAAACTCGACAAAGAAAGGTCACGGTGCCGCACGCAACCGCTCCGAGTGGGATTCCGCTTTCTTGCAGCGAGGGAGGGGGGGGCGCACGGCGGCTCGTGCACGCCCATTAGCACGTGCACGGATGCATGTCCTCGTAATGAGTGTAAATACTCATTCACACGTGTGTGTGCACGAAACAGACACCCATATGCGTGCTTGTAAAGAGGCAAAACATTTCACACATGCACATGCAAACATGTCATTGCTTGCAGACAAAGAAATGCATGGACACACACACACACACACACACACACATATATTTCATGGTAGAGCTGGATATGTGCTCTAAATCAGATCATAAAACAACCAAATCACAAGGGGAACAAGGAAGTAATCGACTTTCCTGACATGCACACACACACACACACACACACACACACACACACACACACACATTAACTGAGCACAGCACAGGATACACACTTACCTTTGAGTGACTGCTGTCTGTGGGAGACACGCCTCTAAGCAGAACCAGACTGTCCTCTGGATCGAGTTTAACATGGACCGAGGTTCACGTGCAGACCACATGAAGAACGGCTCACTCGTGATTTGTCCATTTTAGAGAAAATAAAAATCTAGTTCATCATTCAGTTTTGACAATATTTAGAGGAGCTGGTGTGTTTTCACTGTCAGAGACTTAAAACACCGTGTCGGAGATTCTGTGTCAGTCTTAGTGTCATATCTACAGAATGTATGGACTTCATGTTTCTCAAAGCCAGCAGTCGTACAGTGGTGGAAAAAAGTTTTGGGACACCCCATGCATTTGTGAAATATTGCATTAACAAATCACTCTTAGGTCTTCAAGTGCAATTTCTTTTAGTACAGTCACAGCCAAAATACTAAACAAATCCAAAAAAAGCCACTAAAAACTTCAAATTGATTGGTTCCATAAAAATACATAAGAAATTTTGAGTATTGGATCATTTTAGTACCAGTGATGAAGGTTGTTCTTTCTATTAAAAGACACAATTTTTGTTGCCAAGCTTGGTGTCTATATAAAGCCAGCACATCTGAAAGTTCTTCAGACACAAAAATGGCTAAAACAAGGAACCTAACGCAGGAAACACGCCTGAAGATAAAGATTAAACTGTCAAGAATTTAGTTTGGTTAGTTTTTCTTGTAAACAATAAATAAAAAAATATAATTTGTATTTGTTTGTATCTGTCTAATGCAGACACACCTTTTGAAACACAAAAAAGATTTTTCCACAAATATTTCATGATAATATTTGAGATTGTGAGATTGTGTAAAATTTTAAGGATGTCCGAAAACTTTTTTCCAACACTGTAGGTCAGAGCTGCCACATCATTCCTCCTCTCTTTCCTCCAGCCGCTGGTTTCCATTCATTCCATTTCGATATGAAGATGAACTTTCAGAGACTTCAGACTTTCTTCACACCAGTATCACATCACTGCAAAAGTCATCCACTGAGTCAGCCAGTTTACCACAATTTCACCGCATTTTACATCGCAGCAAGCCATTTTGCAAAACATCAAGGGGTACTAATGATTGCATAATTTAAAATCAAAGTCCCTCCATTTTCATTGTGAGTTTTTGGTTGAAACAGCCACCTCATAATGTTCTGCTAACAAAGTCCTCAACATTCAGAAACCACAGAGCTGATAATTGGCTGTGGAGAGCAAAATGTGTCCCCAGGGACTATTTTATGGGAGGAGGGAGCGTTTTTTTTTTTTCACTCCACTCCAATTTCAAAAAGTCCCAGAAACACAACAGTGCTGCTGCTTTTAGGAAAACTAATGTGGAGGTCTTAATTATGGCGATAAAGGTGTGGGGAAAAACTGCTCGCTTTGAGAAACGATCAGCAGAAATGTGTCGTGTTTACAGTTTGTAAAATGTAAAAACAAATTGTCACTTCCTACGCATGAATGAGATTTCATTCCAGTCTACATAGCCGACTCTGGATATTAATTTTGGCAAACGGAGAATCATTCTGCAGAAATATTCCCCCAAATTAATTCTACAAACGTTCTCTTCTCTGTTGGAGCCCCGCTTCTACTCCTTTTCCACCAAGGCGGTTTGAGGGCCGATTTGTGGGGATTATTGATCCGTTCAGTGTTTCTAACAGTCAAGTCGCTGAGTACAGTGGTCTCTCGATAATCATGGGAGTTACGTTCTAAAAATAACCCGCAATAGGCGAAATCCGCGAAGTAGTCAGCTTTATTTTTTACAATTATTACAGATGTTTTAAGGCTGTAAAACCCCTCACTACACACTTTATACACTTTCCTCAGACAGGCATTAACATTTTCTCACTTTTCTCTCTTGTTTAAACACTCTCAAAGATCAAACCTTCGTAGAAAAATAAGTCCAGTATTATAGAATGAATGCATTCTGCACTGTACAGGAGACACGGCACGGAGGAGATTGATTAACAATGGTCTACAGTCCCTTAGCCAATCAGGACGCAGAACACAATGCGCTGTGAAAAAAAAAAAAAAAAAAAAAAGCATGCAAAATTGCACCCAAAAAAATCCGCGAAACTGCAAGGCCGCGAAAGGTGAACCGCGTTATAGCGAGGGACAACTGTACTATAAAACATCAGTTAAAAGCTGGATCAGTTACATCAAACCAGTCACGAAGCCATCAGGCTATTTACCTAACTTATTTCAACGCCTGCCTGTTGAAAGAATATTTCGGCCTCTGACACTTTTTACAGTGTTTTTGTCACGTGCATCATCGATATAGCCAGTGTGAGGTGAGCGTTTTCCCATCATGTCATGTCTTGAGACGTATAAAGTAGGGATGGCTCGATACCACTTTTTCACATCCGATACCGATACCAATACTGCAGCCTTGAGGATCGGCCGATACCAATACCGATACCGATCCGATTCTTTTTGTCACTCTAAAAGTTGTTAATAATACGTGGATGTAATTTGCTTGATACTGACATCTAAAAACACCACATTCACTGTACAACAACTATTCTGGTCCCCTAAATAAAGAAGGAAATATTTGAAAACAACTGATGTTATGTGTAACACTAAATAAAAGTGCAACTTGGTGCAAATTTTGCATTTGAGTTAGTTTCATCAACTCGGAGTAGTTTCACCTGGAGTTAAGCGCGTGCACAACAGCTATAAGACGAGTCACCATGGCAACAGGGAAGCGTCGGGCTGCGTTTTTCACCCCAGTTCAATTGGAAATCTTAATGCATTCATACAGAGAGTTTGAACATGTTTTTAAAGAAAGTACAACACCGCTGCAGCGGCAAAGGAGAGGGAGACGGCGTGGGAGAACACTGCTGCTCGGGTCAATGCGTAAGTTTAAATGTAGTCCGTTGCAATCACAATAATATTACAGGGAAAACTTACTGCTTGAATTACTGCTGGCCTATTAATTTATTTCATTTAGGTGACGTGGAACGGTAACGCTCAAAAAGATAATTGTCTGGAAATGCTGAAACATCTATGCGCGGTCTTATATCCATGTCCCGACGAATATTTAATTCTCTGCGCAGTAACACTGCACCTTCATCCACGGGATCGTTGTCGAAAGGACATGCCATGTTCGTGAAAAAAAGTCACCACCTAACTACTAATGGACTTCTAATAAAGGCCTACTGAGTGTTTTTCAAATCATTAAAAAAAAAAAAAAGTAACAGACGGCAGAACTAATATGCCACGCCAAAACTCGCCTGCTGACTGAATGAATGAGGAAGTTACATCCCATGTGTGGCTGAAAGAGGGCGGACACAGAGTCGAGGTTTCAGAAGAAAAACCTGGTCCCGACCAGGTTAGTTTCATGGAGTCTGTTACTGCGGTAACTGACCGAGAGCTTAAGTTCCCTCCCTCTGTGAAACAGGCTAGAGTTACCCCTCTTTCTCTGCTTTGAGTTACCTCCCTTTGTGAAACGGAAAACTCAGAGTTTCCCTCATTTCAGGGTTAACAGACTCAAGAGTTTTCACTAAACCTGCTTTGGGAAACGAACCCAAGATTTGCTGCACCAAAACAAGAACGGTTCGCTTTTCTTTGCACTTGCCTGTAAAAAGTCTCTGTACTCGTTTCCATGATGCTTCTTCAGATGCTTTATTAAGTCCGTTGTGTTAAAACGTCCGGTTTTGCTACCACCCCTTGAGACACTCATATTGCAAACGTTGCGCTTTTGTCCTCCGTTACCGTAAAGTTAACGGAGGACATGACTACAGCTCTGCAGGCTTCTGCTCACGTGACGAAAACACAGGCACATGGCAACCATGGCGACAGCTCGTCTGTGTTACGGCATGTCGCGCAAAGTGAAGTTGAGGATATATGAGATAGTTTGGGCTTATGGATCGGATCGGACGGGTTCTAATAAAAAAAAAAATCCGATACCCGATCCAGTCATTTTGGACTGGATCGGACCCGATACCGATCCAGTGGATCGGATCAGACCATCCCTAGTATAAAGTGCCGTAATGACGAGGCTTTCTAGCCCGTGGAAAAACAAACCGATTCTCTGAAGGGTTGCAACTTGAATCAACTGGAAAATGGCACTAGCAACAGTCCTGAACTAGAACAAGGCTCACGTTAATGAAAAGGGGGTATTTGTGTTTCAGATAAGATAAGAAGAGCATACTTCTGTTTAAAAAAAACAAAACACCAGTACAGAGTTACTTGGTATTCTTCTCATGATGGAAGAATTTATGCAATGAGGAGATTCCCTTCCTTTTACAGCTGCAGCTGAACACGGACCAATAAAACGCTCAGTGTCTTTTTATATTGTCTCACCACCCGGTGTCTATCTGACAGAGTCTGTCTGCCCAGCACGTGAGGCATAACGTGCACGACACCTGTCAGCATGTCCCAAGCTGAGCTGTCAATACAGCCAGTCACCGAGACAGATTCCTGCGCTCCGACTGCTCTCCGAGGGATCCTGAACTCTGGCCAGCAACCATACAAGGAAAAGAATTCACCAAAAACAAAGCCTCTCGTTTCAAGATTCCCTTCAAAATTGCACGCAGAGCGGCTTTTTCAAGGTTACTGCCGAGCTATTAGCTAAATGTGCGCTCATTAGAGTCAAAACCGGAGAAATCAGTCCCGAGTTGAAAGAGAGAGGATTTTTTACATCCAGTTCAAAGCGAGAGGAATGCGGTCGTGAAATGATGAGGTTCTGGCAGCGGTGCGGCTCGAGGTTAATGATGATGATATGATGCTTGTGTTCGATCGGGTTTTCTCTAGATGTTCTCCACGGAGGTCAGAGGTCAGATGGTGTAGGGGTTTGGTGCTGACAAAGGGCTCCAACCAAGATCATGATTTTGAAAGATCATCATCTGGCCGTCCTTCTGCCCTTAAATAGATCAAATGAAAAAAAAAGCTGCATATGGCTAATTATTGCACAAAGGAAAGATTGAACCTCATGTTGTAAAAGTCGTGGTGTAACAGCTGACCCTTTTCACAGTTCAGTTTGTATCTCAGTTTCCAGGCCAAGTTTGGTTTTGTATCAGAGTTTGGCTTCAAATAAAAAATGAACTGACTCAGAACTCTCTCTCTCTCTCTCTTTCTCTCTCTCTCTCTCTCTCTCTCTGTCTCTCTCTCTCCATCTTATTAATTTAAATATATACCAAGAAGTCGACACCAGAGGTTGAGTGGGGCTTTTGCCAGTGCTCTGTAAAGGCTGCGCAGCAAAGTAACAGAAAGCCTTTGTATACAGCTCGTGGGAAAGTCCGTCATTAGATTGAATGTTATTTTCAATCAGAGGCAGCGCTGGATGTTCTACATCAGTGGTTTTCAAAGTGAGGTCCAAGGACCCTCGGGGATCCTTGAGGGGCCTCTAAGGGGGTCCTCGACAAAAATAAAGGACAGGGACTTTTTTAATTATGATTGTATTGGCATTTCTGTTTTATTGGACAGAGATAGACGAGTAAAGCCAGGTAATTGGACCCGGGTCATTGCGATAACGTAAGGTATGTGCTCTACCAGGTGAGCCAGTGAGGCGACTCAAATACAGCATAGTTTAATTCCACTGTAATTGAAGTAATTAGACACTGTTACGATACAAAAAATGTATGACGGATCATTGTTTTATGTTTTATTCGTACAAGTTTGAATCTATTTGTTACGTTTAAACAATTTCATACTTAAAACACATCAAAATACCTTTTCGTGTCAGGGTTCCCCAGGGGAAAACCTCCTTAAATTTGCGTCCGCTTTATAATTAAAGTCCATTTTTGGGGCCAGCACATGGAAACGTTTGTTTGTCGCTAAACTGCTTTTGCTGCAATTTTGCATCGTCATAAAAAAAGTGCACCTTGACTGCAGAATCCCAGCTTTTGGTTTTGGTATGACATAGTACAACCATAACCGAAGCCTGTCTCCTGTCCTTAAGATGTGTTATCCGTTGTCTGGTTGCTGTTAGTGTGGCTCTTGCAGGGTTTTCCTGTCATGCTGATAAAGAAGCCCATATTCTACTGAGCTCTGCTGCATGCTTAAAACTTTACATTTAGAAGAAGTCCCTCCACAGCGACAGCCCTAATTCAGATTTTATACTCCTCGTTATCTGGTGCACAATCCAGGCCAACGCGTAAACACTGCAGCAGATAAAATTAAATTCCCAACATTTACAAGCAGCTGATAAGAGCGCACGGGTCAAAGGCCCAGCGCCGAGACGGTCAGAGAGCAAAAAGCATGACAAAAACAGTGCCTGCGTGCAAAGTAGAAAGTCTTAAAAGCGGCAAAAACCATAATCGAAAAATACTCGTGCATTGCCAATGTTCCCTCCGTGAAAGTACAGCAGTCTTCTCAGTGAAATGCAGTTAAGCATGAAACATAAAAGTGAAGACTGGTTCTTTTCAGAGAGTTAAATTATCGCTGCATTAACCTGTTAGAAGTATTTTAACGTCACAGCTCGGACTGCTCCACATCCTGTTGTTGTTGTAGTTTACACTCTAACAATGCAGCACAGCTGATGTTTTTTGCATGGAAAAGCTCCTTCCTCTGTAAAAGTAACTCCAGACTCAGATAAAATGCAGTGCAGGAAAAAGTACAAGATTTCCCTCTGAAATGTAGAGCAGGAAAAAGAAAGTTAATAGAAGCACTGCAGGGATTGGACTTTGTTTCTTTCCAACCTCTGCATTCGATGAAAAACCCGTCCTGCCATTCGATCTCAGTGTTTTTACACACAAAACCTGCATTTTTCGTTGGACGAGCTATCTTATTTAAGCAGTCTCCATCTCTGCCCGTGACTCTGCAGTTTTCTATTTCACGGCTGAAGTAAATTAAGGCTGGCATCACGGGCAAGGCCGTGTAACTTTGCGGTCGCATGAACCGATGTTAATAACAACCAATGTAATAACAGCGGTTTCTGTTCCCCAGTTCCCTAATGGTTGTGTTTCTGGCTCACAGTTTGAGAATGCTCCCTGTAAAGCTGTGCACACGGGAGGGAGGTTGTCATTTTAAGTAGATATAAAGAAGAAGAATGAGGTAGAAATTTCCAGTTTGTCCGCGGTTGGTATTTCAAATGGCCTTTATTTTTCCTCTTAAACACCTTTGGACACAGTTGGCAGTGAGAGATCCTCTAACTAGAGGTGTAAACCCTGTGCTAACACAGTGCAAGATTGTTCATTTGCCAGTCCAGACCTGATCTCTCTCTCTCTTTCTCGCTTTTTCTTTTTTTTTTTTTCTTTATGGATTGTTGAGAAAGAACGAGAGCTGCTGGCCATTAGGCGTTCAGGATAGCGGAGCTGAGGCGGACCGCGGTAATGAAGAAATCTATGTCGACACCGTCCTGGCTGTCGGCCAGATACACTGAAGCCCTGAAGGATTGGTAGCAAGGGGAAAACATGCGCATACACACACACACACACACACACACACACACACATGCACAAGAAGGCATCATCATTTTTCACTCGAGCAAAACCGACCTGATCCCTGGTTGGTTCAAGCAGAGGAAAAACACTCGTCTTAGTATTTTTTTAAGATCGCCTTGGCTTAATTTTCACAATGGAGTTTGAATTAGTGCGAAGAGCCAAAGTGACCTGGCAGACTCTTTTCCTCCACCTTCACCAGAGTTCATTACGACATGCAGCTCGCTAAATTGGTTCAGCATGTATTTTCAGTCGCGTCTTGTTACCTCTCTGAGCGCTGCCCAACATCATAGTAACAGTAATCATTTTACTGCTGCATAAAAGGCTGCTACAAAACCAGTGTGGCTGTTTGTTTGATTTTCCTCTTCTCTAATAGCGGCTGCATTTTCTGGTTGATATGTTTTACTTTATCATTGTGCATGTTGGCAGAGTTTGCACGGTGAAATGTGTGAAAATGAAGTCAAAGCAGCTGAAGTGAAAGCCATGACTTATTTTGTCTTTCAGTGTTTTAATCAGAAGGAGAATACAATCTTAGGCTCTCTCGCTTTCCTTTTCCTTCTCTCTTATCTTGTTTTTCTTCCCCTGCTCACACTTATCTTGTATTTGACTCAATAGCAGCATCATTTTTATGGCAACGTTATCAACCGATACTGGGCTTTCCCTGGTATATTAATATTGACATTCATTTCACAATTGAGAACAGACCTCTAGGCTAAAAACTGACTCAGGTCGAGACACAACAACCTTAAGACGCTCTATGCTCCTCTTGGCCTGTTAGAGGAACTAAACAGCTGTCTGTAAAGTCCAACAACAAATTCATTTTTAAGTTTAAAGAGGAGAGTTTGGGCCACCAAAGGCACTAAAAAATATTTTCAGTTGGGCTTGGTCTTCTTTGGCCTGTTACATCCATTTTAGTCATGAAAGGACTGATGAAATGGATGAGGACAGGTTAAAACAGGATTTTTTATGTCAATATTTAGGAAGATCGGCCAACTCACCTATTATGCAATGAAGGAAAGGCTCGCAATTCTCGTTCATCGCTCCAAAATTACTTCATTATGTTGCACAAAACAGCATTTAGGTCCAAAGTGGACCTTCATCAAATGAACCTGGACCTGGACCTTCATCAGGTTGTGGTCCACGCTGGACCGAAACATTGTTTTCTGCAACTTAATAAAGTGGCAGTTAAGGGTGACAGAACTAAGATGACAACCAAGGAGAAAAGCAGTAGGCGGGTGCCAGGATGGCAGCCAGCAGACGGCGTTTGTTGAGTACAGTGAAGAGGATGAGCAGCAGGAGAAAGAGGAGGAAGGAGCCACTGGTGGAGGAATGCCAGATACGGTGGAGAGTCTGAGCCGGACCCTCCAAGAGTTCCTCCTCGATCAACAGCTGAGAGATGCAAAGAGGGATCGTGAGACCCAGGCCCAGGAGCTCCGTATGAAAAACCTTCAACACCAGTCAGTTGCAGCAGGTGGTCCAGCTGGACAGACTGGAGCGAAGGCCGCTGGGGGCAGTGGGGGACACAGCACCCCCTGCTTTTGACCCAGGGGAACTTCAACCTCTCAGGAGGACTGAGACTCCAGAGGTTCCTGACGACCAGAGGGTTCAAGGTTCTCCCTCAAGACATGCATCAGCATCAGCCCATCCCCCCCCGGTCCCATTGGAAGGGGCCGAAAATGCAGCCTTACCGGGAGGATGAGGACATTGAACATTATCTTACCACTTTTGAGCGCATAGCACTGGCTTGTCGGTGGCCCCAGGACAGCTGGGCCCTTCATCTGATCAGAAAACCACACAGGAGGAATCAGAGGATGACTCTGAAGAAGAGGAGGAACAGGTCATACAAAGGGTTCGCAAGGTGGCCAAAAGAAGGAGATCTGAGAGCCCTGTCCTGCAAAGAGAGGTAAAGGGCCCATCTGATCAGAAAACCACACAGGAGGAATCGGAGGATGATTCTGAAGAAGATGAGGAACAGGTCATACGAAGGGTTCACAAGGTGGCCAAAAGAAAGAGATCTGAGAGCCCTGTCCTGCAGAGAGAGCTGAGGAGCTCATCTGAAGTTGAGCAGGTTGGTTCAAGGGTTCGTGAACTGAGAGTAACAGAAAAGCAATCAGAAGAGGAGTGTACGAGAGGAGAGAGTCCATGTCTGCCTGAGAAAGAAGGGGAAGCCCTGTCAAAAGGAAATATGGGGGAAAGTGGTGAGGAAGATGTGTTGCAGAATGAGGATACACAAGCACTGATGAGCCAATCTCCAGACCTAAAACTGAATGCAGCCGTGGTTTCACTGAGTGCTGTCACTCTCAAGACATCTGTAATGCAGCAGGCTTTTGTAAGCCCAGGAACAGCAAAGATGTTGACAACTCACTCAACAAAAACTGTGTGTGACCGAGTCAATATGATGAAGAACCTTATTTTCCACCAGTCATCTCTAAAGGCACCATGCCAATATCTAGTGACAACATTAAACACCAGGCTGGATCCACAGTTGGACAGATGATTCCCTCAGGATCCATGGGGGAAACAATGTCCAAGAAGTGGCTGTTGGAGAGTGCAGTCTCAGTGGGAGACACAACATTGCACAAGAGCGTACCTGAAGAAAGGGGGGGAGAATATGAAGGACAAGAAAAAGATTGTGAAGTGGACACCAGCTTGTGAGGCAGCCTTTCAGGACCTAAAAAGGTGTTTATGCCAAGATCCTGTCTTGCAAAGCCCTGACTTTTCTTTGCCTTTCACAGTGCAGACTGATGCATCTATGGTTGGTCTGGGAGCAGTGTTGCTGCAAGGGAGAGCAGGAGGCCTGTGCTGTATGTGAGCCGCAAGCTCTACCCCAGAGAGACTCGCTATTCCACTATTGAAAAGGAGAGCCCAGCCATCAAGTGGGCTCTGGACACGCTCAGGTATTACCTCATAGGCAAAGACTTTGTGCTAGAGACAGACCATCGAGCCCTGCAATGGATCCACAGGATGAGGGACACAAATGGATGAATACCACGGTGGTACCTTTCCCTGCAGCCCTACAGGTTCACTGTGAAGTATCGTGCTGGGAGAGACAATAATGTGGCAGATTTCCTGTCCCGCAAGAAGATGTGAGGGACAGGTCTTAAAGGGGGGGGATGTGTGGTGAAGACAGGGCCTGCCTTCCCCACTTAACATTTACAACTGCATTAAGATTATTAAGATGACATGTACTTACCTTGTTGAGGAAGGTTATTTTCTGTATGGGTTTGGAAATGTTTTCCTTGTTTTGCTATAGGTGACATGTATACATTTACCCTGTGCTTGAGAACAGTTGGTTTGGTCTAGTAATGGAGGCCAGGTTCAGGGGATATAAGCTCAGTCTGCCTTGAGTGAGGAGAGAGTGAAGACAGTGTGGGGCACAATGCTCTTGCGAGCTTTGCCCTAAATTATATTTGGATAGACAGCAGGTCTATTTGCTTGAAATAGAAGCATTTAATGTGAGTTTGTTGATTTTTCATTTTTCTATTTTTTTTGTAATTTACCTTTATCTTGCAAGAAGAAAATAAAAAGTTTTTTTTTCTCAACTGAAATCCTTGTCATATCTGTACACCTAGCCCTCATCCAAAACGAACTCAGTCACACACACTTTATTGTTGGTCATCGACTGTAATGATCTGCAAGGCTCTCATTCTGTACTCTCGGTGTCTGTAATCTCATGTATGGAGGGGAATTCATGCCACATTGAACTGCGATGCTCACACGACATTGATTTTCATGCACAAATGACGTCCAAATGAAAAGCAAAATATTTATCATGGTGTTTTACATGCCGAGCCGTCTCCGTCTGGACAAACAGTGATGAGGGATTTGCTTTGAAAGACTGAAAGGTCAGGCATCAGGGATCGATTAGCGGTCTGTCTGTCAGCCCCAGGATCCCAACCACACCTTCAGGTTGGTAGAGGACCGTGACTGGATGGTTACGTTGCATTTTATGATTATATTTTGATTAAAAATGCAGTGAAGACGACTGCGGCGACATGCTTGGCATTTGAGTTTTGTCGTGTTTTAAAGCTTCACAAACTAGATTGATTGATTGATTGATTGATTGATTTTTATTAGTGTGTCATACACACAGGTGCCCAGCCCATAAAGGCTTACAAGACACAACCACATAGAAAAACAAACAATAGTCAGAGTCATCAGACGTCAAAAATCAAATATCCAGAAAAACACGCCTAGCAAACAAGTAATAAGGTCATACAAATAATTCTTTTTTTCTTAATGACCATGCATTTTTTTTATAAACCTCGCTAAAGCAAATACAGGGTGACCCAAAAAAACGGGAATTTTTGAAGTGCGTATTGGCAGACATGAGCAAGTGGCAGCACAATTTTTAAAAAATGAAAATTCCATCATTGTTTCTTAAATGGCATGTTTTCAGGTTTCAATTAGTATGAATAAAATATTTTTCTTCCATCACTCTTGGTTTTATTGGATTGTTAAAAAGTTCCCGTTTTTTTTTTTTTGGGTCACCCCGTACATCCTCCCTGAATAACCATTCTAGTTTACTTTCATCATTTAGCCAAAACAACTCGGGTTTAACATACTGCATTTTTTGAAAAAGAAACTGCCTCTCTTCATTATACAGAGGACAATGGAACACAAAATGCATTTCATCTTCTGTCACCTTTAAATTACATAATGAACAGGTTCTCTCTTCCTCTGGAATGGAGTTGAATCTACCCGTTTCTAAGGCCAGGGGGAGAATCCCAGCCCTCAACTGGGCACACAGGGATCTTTTACTGGAATGCAATACAGCCGGACGGACACGATTTCAAGGTGTCTTGCTTTCAAATTGGACAACTCTGAGTCTCTCAAAGCAAAACCAACTCGTTACTTGTGAGGATGCAGATGAAGTGACATGTAAAATGATGTAATGAACATTTGGCTTTCCGTTTGGCCACATTTTCTGCTCATCAGTAATGAAAAATAATGTCGTGTCCGTTGCATTGCATTTCCCGTTGTTCCGCCACACTGGCTCCATGAATTCTCCTCGACATCCAGCACTCAGCGGGGGAAAGTCGCCCAAAAATTCGGTTGGGTCTGTGTTTGCCCCTGACCCGGGACCCGCATGGCGTCTCTGCCGCTGACATCGGCGCCGCTGCAGGATCTTGGACAGAAACTCGGCGGGACGAAGCGCCAGCGGGATCGAAATCAAGAAACGAAAATGGCCCCAAAACGGAACGAAGTGCTTTTTGAAAAACGAGCGAGTACAAGTCATTTCGGATGTTGGCTACCGCCTCTGTGTGACCGCATGACTGTCACACACGGGAGTTTTTGAAATTCTCCGTTCCGTTGTTGTAAAATTCATCCAGATGGAAGATGTGATCAAAAATATCCGATTTTCGTGGTTGAATCAGGTGTGTTGGTGTGGACAGAGGGCCAAAGTGAAGAATATATACCTGGCATAGTGGGGACAATGACTTGGTGTGGTTACCGCACTTGTGTGTCTCTCCCGGTGTGTGTGTGTGTGTGTGTGTGTGTGTGTGTGTGTGTGTGTGTGTGTGTATGTGGTGTGATTTACACACAGTGGCACCGTGAGTCCTGATCTCACTCTCCATCTTTTCCATCACAAAGTAAAGAAAGATTATTGAAAAGCAATCTTCATCTTCTCTCCCCTTCTCTCTCTCTCTCTCTCTCTCTCTCTCTCTCTCTCACTTTTACTGGTCATCACACACACACACACTCACACACACACACACGTCTTTCTTGGTCCGGACCTTTAGCCCTGTGGATTTGAATTACGTGGCTGCTTTCTCCTCTTCCTAATCCCTTCAAATGAGAGTTTGGGACTGCCAAGGAACTCCCTGGGCAGTACACACACACACACACACACACACACACACACTCACACACTCTCATAGACACACACACATACACGCGTGTGCGGTTGTGGCTTGGGTTCCAAGTGGCCCTCTGAGATATTCTTTACAGTGTTTGGTGTCCAGCGAGGGCCAGCCAAACACACACACACACACACACACACACACACACACACACAGGGAGGGAACAGTGAAGCATTGTTCGCTGCTTCCTGAGAGAGTCGGGACCAGAATCACAGGAGCTCTGTCAGCCGGGACCCTTCCTCTCTCTCTCTCTCTCTCTCTCTCTCGCTTTCTTTCTTTGGCTTCTCTCTCTCTCCTTATCTGTCTGTCTGCTGCTCTTTATAGATGTATGTGGTTCACTCCTCTTCAAAACACACACACACACACACCCTCCCCTCACTCTTCATGTCTCCCTCCTGGACCCCGACAGTCCGACTGAATATAGACAGTAATGATAGATTTCATATTTTATGGCTAAAGAACGATGAAAGACACATGGATCACTCTGTTGTATGTATGCATGTGTGTGTTTGTGTGTGTGTGTGTGTGTGTGTCTGTCCTCCTGCGGTTTGTTGGAGCGGTGATGATTTCCAAAAGCAGGCAGTCGAAGATGATCCTGTTTTAGCTCTTGTATTGGAATACGGTAGCGTGCCATAAATCATGACAGTTAAAATAAAAAAAAGTTAAAATAACACGCTGACTGGAAAAGCGGCCCCTGTGTCACCGAGACTGGACTTGAATGCGTCTATTCTGTTCTACTCTTTGCTTTTTTGCTTTTTTGCTGGCGGAGTTAACCAGCAAACCGGCTCTGCCTGTCACAAATCAGAGTTTTCTGACGTTTCAATACCTTTCAGTATAGACAAGTAAAGAATTATGAGGTTAGCTGTATTTGTTTTCCGACTAACATTACCTTGCCAGGTGTATTGGTGGGAATCTCTCCAACCTCGACCTTCCCATGTGACTGTGATACGGTAAATGTAGATTTGTAGTTTAACAAGAGTCGCTTGGTCCGATGGCACATTATTCCGAAATGCCAGTCGTCTGAAAAATGCCACACTGGACCGGAGGCCGATTATTCCCACTGCCGGTTATCCCGAAAACAAACGTACATAGCTCTGAAAACACACACGTTGAAGTTGTTGCAGGTCAATGACTGCCGGTGTTATGCTGAGTTTCGTATTCCCGCCAAGAAATGCACCCAGTCCCTAACCTGAGGTAATCCCTGTTTAAACAAATGCACAGAATAGATGTTTTTCTGACTGTTTGGGGTTCTGGAATAATGGCTGTATGTTTTCAGCATAACAGGCTATTGGACTAATGAGCTTTCCATCCAATGGGGCATTTATCGGACTATTAGGGTTTCGAAATAATGAGGCCTCGATCCAATTGGCAGTCCACAATACGTTGGCTAGTTTGCGAACGTTAACAAGGCACTGGTCATTTAACAAGCTGATATCATCTAAACAAATCAAATCAATCAGATAAGTGGCAAAACGATCAATTCCCAGTTAGTAAATCTGCCCAGATGCTAACTACAGTTCTGCTGAGACGAAGCTGTAGTTTAACTCGCCTACAAGCTCAATGATATCCATGTTAACATGCTTGCTAACACCAGCTCTGCCTTTTAACATCGGAAAAAGCATCTTTCCTTCATCTGATGTCGGCGTTTTCCTGCCGAGGCCCGACTTTAAGACGATCTTGGAACAACGTAGGCCAGCGAAGACGTCAGAAATTGATCTGATCTGATTGATATGTTTGACGATATGCTGATGATACAACTACATACCGTCAACATACAACCATCATCCGTTAGTTTGACATCAGGTAGATGGACGGCCAATGCGAGTGTGTTATCAGGGTAACTTTTCAATTAAGTTGAAGGCCACACTGTAGGTGAAGGAAGCCGTTCTTACACAGGAGCTCAGGACAAAAAAATATGGCCGCTAAAGGGTATAATGTCAATGGAAAGCTCTTTACTGTCTAAAGCATTGGTTCTCCAATATACTCCCTTTGAAATATTTCTCATACCAGTGCATATGCAAGTGCATAGGCAATTTATTTTAGGAATTATGCATGATTCATATTTTCTGATTTAAAGAAAGATCCCACATAACCTCTGCAGTACTCCAGCGTACCTCTAGGGGCGCCCCCCATTTGAGAAGCACTGTGCTAAAGGAGTAAAGGTCACCAGCTGATGTTTTCATGCTCTGTTGGATCCATTGTCTCCACCGCTGGCCGAGGGTGTGGAAGTGTCATGACCAAACATCTGCGATGGGAATTCTCACTCACCTTCTGCCCCCTTTTTTCTCTTCACTGATCTGATCTGATCCAGGTTTTTTTATTATTTATTTTTTTTCACAAAGACACGCACCCAGTTTAAAGAGCACCAGGGAGGTTTTACATAATATCTTGTGTGTTGCTAAATGTTTTTAGCATGTGTTAGCCTGCTTTTGGGTGTTGAGGGAGGCCCGGCGGACTCGTTTCCTTAGGAACCGGTGGAAAGACGAGTCGATGATGTCAGCACATGGAGAACATACGTCGCTCCTGGGAGCAGCATGAGGAGCTGAATGCTTTCCAGAATAAGATTTCTGCCTTTTGAGAAGAGTCTCCTCTTACAAGAACGAGAGGCAGATTCTGGGTCACTGGCAAAGTTATGAGTCATCGTAAAACTTTTTCTTTTTTCTTTTTTTTTTGGAATGAAACCACTCAGTCTTTTGTTGAACACTAAGTGCAACACAAACAGAGCAGAAATTAAGACAAACACACTGGTTGATTTGTGAAAACATGCAGGGAACATGAGGTTTTACCGTGGAAACCATTGCATCTGACCTCCTGTCGGCTCACTGGACTTGTTAACGTCCAGCCCTTTAACGTCGAACCCTCGGGGTATAACTCCTCCTTTGAAGGAACAACTTAAGATTACTGATGTGGGACCAGTTTCGCAATTTTACTTAGAGCTTTTAAAGTCAGGATTTGGGGAAAAGTGCTCTCAGCTGAGCCTTGAGGAGGTCCTCGCAGTGCCAAATAATGACGCAGAGGTTAAAGGTCACGGTTACTGAGAAACACTGAGTAATCTGAGTTTTACAATGTTTGTGGCTGAGGTCGAATCATCCAACCGTCTTCTAAGAACCGGCATGAAGACGAACACACACTCGAATGTCCTCATGTACACTTGGCCGCTGCAGTGTAAACAGCGGTTTTGCTCTTTGTGTTTCTGTCAGGAATCAGCATCGCTTAGCCAACAAAGGCTCAGCAGAGAAAAGAAAGTCCAGAGCAGCAGAATTGGAGATTTTAGTCGACGAAAGCAACAAGTTCATGATCTGCCGGACGTCCTGCGGGAGGAGAAATGGACAGTCTTCTTTCTGTCTCATGTCTCCTCTGAGAAATCACAACAGCAAACATGAGAGGAGACTTTTTACATCTGGTAAATCTGAAAGACCGTCTTCCAGCGAGAAAACAAACCACATGGCAGCTTATCACAATCTGTAGTTACATTTCAAAGTTAAGCGCCCTCTAGTGGTCCTGTAAGTAACGAAACTGTGGTGTAACCTTAACCTTTTCCAAACCTTAACCATTACGACAAACCTTTCCCTAACTTTATCAATAACCTTTTCCTAACCTTAACCAAGTATTTTTAGTATTTTGAGCTCCCGAGTGAGTGAGCTAATAACTATCGAGTACAAGAAATGGTCCTTTACGTCGTATTAGAGGGTTGAGGGAACAAATGTGGTCATACAGATTGGAGAAATTGATGGAAAGGAAATGTCATTGGCACTAACTTGAATATATTATTTTATTCAAGTGTTTAAATTTGAAGGTAAAATAGTATGGGTTGATGGGACGATGTAAATATGTAGATGCAACAGTAGGTTCACAGTACCTAGTGCTGTGTTTTTCACTTTGAGAGGTCCAAACATTATTTCTGTGTAGCGTTAGTTAGCCATTGTGTAGCTCTGTGTGTGTTTGAGATTGTAGCTGGACTGCCAGTGGTTGATAAATCACATCAACATCAGTGTAACAGCTCTGTTTTGGACCGACTTTATTGGCACTGTCCACCCAGGACGGCCTGGACCTGGCAATCCGATTCATACTTTGGACATTTCTTAATAGCAGAGTATGAAGGGAGACTCCAGTTTGTCTGTTTTAGATTTTTAAAAACGTCCACCATGAACACGGATGCCATAACCACATATTCATTTAGAGTTCATATTGAAATAGCACGTGCAATCACAGAGCCAGTCATTTCTGTCAGCTGCAGTGAGTCACAGGAGGTGGTTCATTGCACTAATCACCTCCCAGCATTTTGTGGTTTGAGAGGGAAACTCCCCAAAACACAAAAAAAGTAACAGCCACCTCTTTTGTTTAATTATAGGTGCTAAAGGCCTGCTGTACCGGTGTGGTAAATTGTCACTATTTGTTGCCAAAAGAGGATCTGGGACAATGTTGGTAGAAATGGCCCTAAGGCTCCTGGCTCTGGAGGCATGCCCATGCTGGCCTAGCAGCTGTCTCAGTGAAAAAACAAACTTGACATTTGATCAAAACCCTCTAAAAACATTTGTCACAGGACAGCAAACGGCAGATAAAATCTCGAGCGCTGTGGTCCAGGAATTTATTTCAGCTCATTGGACTCGAAAGGCGTCGGGGACAATGACAGGAAGATGTAACGGCAATGAGAGTTGTGTAACAGGAACGAAAGAGACGCCGTTGGGAAGAGGAATATATTAGGAGGAGATTCGCAGGGGCTCGCATTGTCTCCCTTGCATTTTACAGGGGACTTTAAAAAGGACACACACACATGCACACACACACAAAAACTCAGTGATTCACAAAGAAAAACTTCTTGTCTCCCTCAGCCTCAGGCTCTGTCTCTGTCTGTCACACACACAGACTAAATCACAGACCCGCAAACCCACACTGACACACAAACACACCGCTCACAACACTAAAACTAACACAACTGCACAGCCACAGCAGTTAAACGGATCTGCAGCGTTTGGCTCGGGGGGTTTGGTAGGATCAGAAGTAGATAAAAAAAAAAAAAAAAAAAAAAGGGAAGGAAAAGATCTTCCAGAGAGTGAGATGAGATTTGGAAAAAAAAAAATGGGGAAAAAGGGAACTGTAGCTTGGCTCCGGTAGCAGTGGAGCTGAAAAACAGCCAGGACCAAAAACCAAAGTGAATAGTGTGGCGTGTAAAAGAGCCATTACTACAACAACGCCGCTGTTAAGGAAAGCCCTAGCAAATCTGAAAATGAACTTTAATAAATTTGCACTTTATATAAAATTATCACCTTTACGCTGCCTGATTTTTTTTCCACTGAATATTATGTGCTAATGCTTAAAGTTGACCAGTGAAATCATTTTTTTCTTCGCACATATTTACAGATGCAGCACCTCTCCAGCACATCTGACCAAGGCGTTTCTTTTCAATGGATAGACAAATAAGTGTGTTTTATGATTTATTAACGTTTTGATGGTTTGGACAGAACTTTGTTTTACATTCCGGGTGAGATCCGGGCATTTTCAAAGATACCGATTGTGTCAGATTGTCAAATGTGTAAAGAAAAATGATGGCTAAGACATAATAATAATTTGTATGAATGTTAAACACACAAACTGAGATAGAAATGCAGAATGGAGAATCCTGTGAAACAAGTCTCAACCATAACAAGTCATTTATCCTCATCTGATGAGATAATCCCACTTGTTTCCAATTTGTATCAAAGTTAAACACACAAACTGAGAGAAATCCAGCATATAAGATGGTGCATTCACTTCTTTCTGCCTTTACAATGCAGTGGTCAGTGTTAAAAAAGTTTTCAAATCCTGTTTTGTATTAAAACATGGTCAAAAATCTGCCAGTGGGATGAGATAATCCCACTTGTTTCCAACGTTAATCAACTTGTTTCCAGAATTTTCTTGAATCAAGTGTCATTTTTTTTTATCCTAGTGGCTGATCTACCTCATTCTGCCTCGTTTCAACACATTATACTTGTTCCCAGAAAAAAAAAAAATCCTGAAAAAAGTGAAACTGCATTGGAAACAAGTGAGATTATCCCATCCCACTGGCAGATTTTTACCTTATTTGAAGAAATATAAGATTTTACCACTGAAGATGAGGATAAGTGTTTTTTTTTTTGGTTCTTTTTTTGCACTGCACTTAAAAGATGCCTTTGTGGTTTTCGTTCTGACATTGTCGGGGAAAAATAAAGGATATCGTCATTTTGGAAAAGTGAAAATGCACGGCTCAGGTCGGCGTCACACTTTGTCTCCAAACAGCAAATGGAGCAGAAGAGCTTCCCCTAATCTCGTTTTCAGCTCGGTGCAGTGAAGTGTGCCGGCTTTATCTGCTCACTGAAATGGATGGGACTCTTTCCCATAGTAGATCAAACACTCCCTACCGGCCTTGTCAAAACTTAATGGACACACACACACACACACACACACACACACACGCTCAAAGTGGACAATGCTCACACACACACACACACACACACACACACACACACACACACACACACACACTGGCACTCTCTCTCTCTCTCCCTCACACACCCTTAATGACAATCAATCCATCAAGCACAACCACTGAGCAGGGAGTGTGTTTTGGCAGAGGCGCCAGTAAGATACATAACCTCCTTTCGCTTCGTGTGTTGTGCTCACGCCCACTCGAGTGTGAAACCAGCCAACAGTTCTCCCAAACAGTGTCTGTCATCACACGCCAAGCTGCGTCTCTGCCCAGACTCTGCACTGTCAGCACTTTTTATTACCAGAATCCGGCCTGATCGTATGCAGATGATCTCACGCTAAACGTGCTTCCCTGTCCTCGTTTTTTCCTCGAAGCGATTCTGAAAAAAAATGGAAGAATTTTGTTTCAAAGTGAGATATGTCAACAAATATTCATGCAAATAGCTTTAAAGCAGCGAGTTAAAACACATGCTAGGTAAAAAGTAAAATGTGCATGTGTGTTGTATGTGCAAACACACCTCATCACATCAGCCGAAATGATGAAACAGGACGGCAGAGAAAAGTGACCCATCCCCACTAATTGTGCTGCTCAATGCTGCTTTATCAGTTTTAAGTCATTTAGGTGAGATAATCCCAGGATAATCCCAGTTTCAGATTTGTTTTGTTTTCTGGGAACAAGAGTAAATCTGATGAACCAAAGCAGAATAAGGCAGATCAGCCCTATAGGATCAAGAGAATGACACTTAAGTCAAGAAAATGATGGAATCAAGTTGATCAGCATCGGAAACAAGTGGGATTATCTCATCCCACTGGCAGATTTTGTAACCCAGTTTGAAGGAAAACAAGATTTGAAAACTGAGGCTAAATGACGTGCAAGCAGAAGAACTGGTTTACACGACATGCGACGTTTTCCCCTCACGTGTGTTTGGTTTCCTTCGGCATGAAGCGGCCCGACCTGTCAGACCAGCGAGCTGCTGGTTGATGTCGCCTCGCATGATTTCTGGTTACTGGAGCGGGAATTTACCTGTCGCTGTCATTCTGGGCAGCCAACATGCAAAGCTGCCACGTGCACAAAAAACCAAACCTCCATGTGACCAAGTCATTTGGTTTCATCTTCAGTGTTCAAATCTTGTTTTTCTGCAAACAAGGTCAAAAATCCGCCAGTGGGATGAGATAATCCCACCTGTTTCCAGCTCTAATTTTTCCTTGAATCAAGTGTCATTTTCTTGCCTTATTCTGCCTTGTTTCAACAGATTTATACTTACCTGTTCCTGGCCAGAAAAATGCAAACAAGTGAAACTGCACTGGAAACAAACGAGATTATCTCATCTGCTTCTCACTTACTTTAAGAAAAACAAGGTTTTAACAGATATTCCCACTTGTTTCCAATCGTGTTTCCAGAATTTTCTTGAATCGTGTTATTTTCTTGGTCCTAGTGGGCTGATCTGCCTCATTCTGCCTTGTTTCAATGTATTTACACTTGAAAAATTCCTAAAACAAGTGAAACTGCACTGGAAACAAGTGGGATTATCTCAGCGTCTTTTCACTTATTTCAAGAAAAACGAGATTTGAGCACCGAGGATGAGGCTGAGTGACCTGCTGGGATGGAGATTTGGGATGCAAGGATGCACATGACCGTGACATGAACTCGTATCCGGAATTTGCACCAAGTGGAATAATGAGACACACTCATTTATGCTTTGTCTCCAAGCAGACAAGCCATTTAAATCAAATGAGTCATCCTTCTGAAGAGTGTTGAGACTGCTGGGTTTTACAAAGGACCGAGCATTTCCCGTAAGACTCCCCCGATGCTTCCCCCTCTGTTTGAACCAATTTACAACATTCACGCACACACACACACACCAGCACACACACACACTATCTTCAGTGGGAACAAGGAGATCCACTCATGCATCAACATGAACCGCGCGGCTTCGAGGAAAGAAAAGAGGCCGACAGAGAGAGGAAATGAAACCGGGATGACAGGGAGAAGTGTGAGCGCACAGAGGACAAAACAAAAACGGAAAGCAGACAGAAACAAAAGAGTCGGTAATTTGTTAAAAAAGCGGAGGTGATTTAATAAAATTTTGGTCACTTTTCTGCGGAAAAAAAAATGTGATTAATTTGGCGTAATGGCGGTGCAGGGCTCTAATCTGCCTTTCTCCATCAGGGGTTGTTATAGAATCATTAGTAGGGCTTTCGGACCGTGACGCCTGCAACCTCCCCGGAGGGTACGCCCACACACACACACACACACACACTCTGCATTCCAGCTCATGAAAGCGGCCTGTTTGACCTCTGCAACCCAAAATTACACGCAAACCCTTCTTACCTCAGATGGAAATCACTACCGGGGATCAGCGGCGGGGTTAAGAAACAGAAGGTGTAGCGACAGCAAAAAGGAACAATTTCCCCTCTGCCCCACAGGAATCATTAATCTAATTGTCTCTTATTAGATATTTCTCTGTGTGTGTGTGTGTGTGTGTGTGTGTGTGTGCGTTCTCAGGTTTACTCCAGGCGAAACCGTTCAGTAAAGTCCATTGTGTTGTTACGTAAGGAATTGTATTTCAGCGGCTCGATCCACCGTCCGTGTGTGCCAAAGAAGCCAAAAAAAAAAAAAAAAAAAAAAAAAGTTTCATTGGGTTTCAGGTTGTGCATTCGTTGCTTTCATCACACACACACACACTCACACACAAGGCATGTTTTCTGCATCTTTTTATATGCAGTTGTTGGACTGGATTGTGTAACTGTTGGAGTTTATAAGCTTGAAATCTGGCACCGCTTTTATCAGAGCGGACGTTTGACTGACACAACTGTTTATCATCACGCTTTCACTTTCCAACATCAGGGGGAAAAAAAAAATAATCAAAACAAAACAAGCTGTCAAAGGATGGTGACGCAATTTTTTTAAAGTGTTTCAACCTTACAGCCACGGATGCAGCATGATGATCTCACGCTGCATCCATAGGTCGAAATTTCAGATTTTTCAAAATTCAACCACCAGCCATCAAATAAAACTAGATTCCCTTCCCGAACTGATAAAGTGATATCGGCTGTATTTCAACAGTTCAGATGTCATTTTTTTTTTGGGATGTTTAAAGCTACAGAAACTGAAACAGACAACCTGGACGTGAGTTCTAAAGGCCTGAAACTTCACCAAACAAAATAACCGCCGACTTGTTTGTTTTGATCAGCAATCATGTCATCAGCTCGCAAGATTAAAGTGATTTCCCAATATGGAGCGATGAATTTTCAGGTGGCTTTCAGATGTGCAGTCTTGTGGTCTGGATTTTGTGAACTTTTGATGGTTTTGTTTGGTGTCAAAACTCCAGATGGACTTTTCAAAAAGGATCAACGACAAAAAAATAAAAAAATTTTGGCGATTTAAAGCAAACCTTTTATAAATTTATCGTTCCACCCATCCAATCATTCCTGAATCCATACGCAAGGGTGCAAATTTCCCTTAGACATTGGGGGGTTGTGGGGGGGGTTGAGCATCTTACATTTAATTTCCTGCATTCTGGTGGATTTTAATGCACCCATTTACCATTTTTATGCATCAGTTTTTCTAGGAAAATCTTATTTTTACAAATATCTATTATAAATTTTATAAATATCTAACTATCTTTTATAAATATTGGGGGGGACTTGTACCCCCTGACCCCCCCTAAATTTGCGCCCATGTCCATACGTATGATACAAGGTCAGCCAATAATCTCCACCCCGCCTTCCTCAGGACAACTTTTCCCAAATTTTCCGTTTTCCATCTCCACATCACATTCGAAACCCCACCAGTCTAAACTCGTTTAAGAAGCTAACCATACTTTCCTTTTTGCACCATCCAAGCAATGCAGTATCATAACCGCTCTCACTGTATATAGTTTATTCACTGCACTGGGAATAAAGTCACCTTTCCTGGTAGATTTTTGGGATATATTCGTTTGCATTTGCATTTATGTTGTGTGTCTCATTTTAGCAGAGACAAGCCCTTATTAGGTGTTTTTTGGCTCTTCCTGCATTTTTTCCTAATCTCTATCTTCTGCTTGTATTATGCATACTTTTTGTATTATGCATTGCTGTTTTTTTATTGTGTGCAATAATAATAAACCAAATTTAAGCGGTACAGACATTTTTCTAGACTGCAGATGTAAAGAAGCCCTAAGCCTCTCCTGTTTACCTGTTGCCTCATGTTGTCGGTCCTGCAGGTGCGCAGCCAGGGAGTGACGGAGGAGCTGAAGTGCCTGAGTTTACTGAACGCGCTGGATAAAGACCAGGACATCCCAGAGCAGCTCGCCCAGCTGTTTGGAGAGCCCTGCATCAAGCTGGCCGAGGGCATCAAGGCCTACATCTCCAAGGTAAGAAAAAAAAAAAAAAACAAGCACCTCATTCACCGATTGTCCCAATAAGTGAAGGGTTTTTTCTGCAGAATACTCTCACGGTATTTAATCTGGAAAAAGAAATGTGACGTGATGATCGCTGGTTTGTGATTACATCCTTGTCAAACCTCGTCATGTTCCAGACCCTTTCATTAAACCACAGGCCGCCAAGAGAGCCTGACATGACAAGACATTTTTTTGGTTTGTGTTCAGTGTTAAAGATTCACAGTGGTGAGATTAAAACATAATCTTCAAGGCAGGCTATGCGGTTTGACGTGGGAGGGCGCCGCACTTTGTTTACTGATATTAAAGACGATGAGGAGGAGGAGGAGGGATAAAACCTCACACAGCACTTCTGAATGCCTTTAAATCTCAGGTTTTGATGTCAAATGCGCATAAAAACTTATACGACAGAGTGAAATGCTCTTACATTTTGGGTTATGATGGAGTAAAAGATTTCTTCCTGAACTCCTGAGGTATTTCTTAGTCATATTATTTTCTTCATACAACATGGTGAGGCGACCTCCCATTTCAAACTGCATAGTCTGCCCTTAAATTAAAATTATCATCAGAATTAAATTAGAATTAAAAAGAGAATTCTAGATGATTAAAACCAAAGCGTAGCAACTCAGTGACACCTCTTTGAAAACCACTGCTGCAAAATATTTGTATTTTGTAAATCATTGCCTTAACAGTAGGAATGGCCTCAGTAAATTATTAAGATTATTAACAAGTGTGAGACTGTAAGAGCAGGTGCCAGATTTACCAAATGCTGGTGTTATTCTGTAATAAAATCCACACGTATATGTGCACACTCATGCAGGAACACTATTTCATATTGAGCTATTGACTGTATTATTTCGTCTTTTTAAAGCAAAGCCAACTGGAAAATTTATTCAGAAAGTCTGCTTCCAAACGGAGATCCCCTGCCCCGAGTTCGAGAGCTCAAACGAAAACAAATTGCGGTGCGTTTTGGAGGATAGAGGCGGCTTAACCCCTCGCTTTGCAAAATATGACCATAACAGACAGAGCCGTCTATATTTCAGAGATACTGGAAACAGATATTTAGCTGTTTGGACGTGAGCTCTTGGCGCCGCGCGGCCCGTCCGCTCCGCTGACCCAAAGCTGCAGAGCAGATGGATCCCGGGATGGGAATCCGCCCCGCTCGGAGAAACCTGGAACCAAACAAAACATGTGCAGGGATCGGGCCTCAGGGGGCAACTCACCGGGCACATTCGTCATCGTAATGGAGAAACCGTTTTATTTGCGCCATATGTATCATATCTACGTCTTGAACTACCGAACGGGAACTGGAGCGTTACTGTCGACAGAGATGGAGTGTGTTGGAAAGTAGACTCTCACAAAACAGTCAGGAGGGCGCCTTAAATCCCCGATCGATACAAGTACCGCTCTCATTTTTATGTTTTAAAATGGCTCAATGATGAATTTCAGTCGCGCAGTGCTTTTTCAGTTCGTAGTATTTGTGTACATATGTGGCTATCAAACTTTGAGAAGCTTTCCGTGTACAAAGCCAACATGCTGTGGTTTTACGGCTGCAGCATCACATCAAACAGAGAAGATATCTTCATGTCTTGTGCATTGATTTATACACATTTCTCTGGAATTCATCGGGACATGTTTAGGGCTCTTTGGAAACCTCAGGATCTCCACTAGTATTCAAAATAAAGTCCTGCTGGTTTGAATAAAGCTCGGCCACGCAGCGATGACAAATGCACCCACTAGTGAGGCAGAGGTTAATGAGAATTTCATGGAGGTAATGGATCGAGTGGAACTACGGGGGAAACCCAGCGGTCGTGGCTGTTGGAGACACGTCATCTGAGACTTTGCATGACAAACCAGTGCAGTGAGGAGTAACGTATCATCACCAAACATCGCCAAATGTCCCGCACATCATATGGTAAAGTATACAGAACCGACAGCCAGAGCAATTTTCACGAAAAATCGCGACATGCTGTTCAGGAGCGAGCTACAAAACTTCACTCCCAAAGAGCTGGAGGCAGAAAACGAAAGCTAAATTCTAACACTAACACCAATCAAGTCTATCACTAAAGAAATACATGAATAAATGAAGGACAAACACTGCAAAAACTCAAAATCATACCAAGAATATGTCTTATTTCTAGTCAAAATATCTCATTACACTTAAAATAAGACATGATCACCTCAGAAGTAAATTGTTTTTAGACAATTTTCACTTGTTTCAAGTGAAAATTAGCTTGAAACAAGTGAAAATTGTCTATAAACAAGTTATTTCTTAGGCGATCATGTCTTATTTTAAGTGTAATGAAATATTTTGACTAGAAATAAGACATTTTGACTTGAAATAAGACAAATATTCTTGGTAAGATTTTGGGTTTTTGCAGTGAAGAACCAGTCAGTGCACCTTGGGAATCTCTACATCCCACACCTTCAGTCAGTCTTTCTCTAATATTTTTTTTTTCCCCATCGGTGACATTCACTCAGCCTTTATTTTAGCACAAAGAGAGCACATGCCCTCTTCTGAAAGTGTGCAAAAAACCCTCTAAGAAATATAATTTAAGACGTAAATATAGCAATGATTAAGAAAGACAAATAAATAGATAATAAAAGTGATAAAAGTCCTGGGGCAGGTTTGACCTCGGGACGTCCCAGTTCCACGTTCTGCATGGGTTCAAACACACACCGCTGACACTGACCCACTGTGCAGTGTGTGGACGTTAAACCGTCAACTCGTGCACCTGCATGTTTCGTGAATCTGTACTTGACAGACTGTTTTAGTGCCCGGGTTACGAAGTGTGTCGGCGAGTGTGTGATTCGATTCGATCTCTTTTTATTTCTGCATCATGCACTATAAGTACCCGACCTGTACGGGTTTACAGGACACCGAAGCGTCCAGCTGCAGAGTGCGGAGCGTCTCATCACATTTCATTTCATTACAGAATTACATACCGCTGTACGGGCTTGCACCTGCTACAAAAAGGTTTTCTTCCTGAAGCGTAACTTGTTTTTCATAATGATTCAGCCAAGAAAAATCTGCATAAATGGAGGACATTTGATTAAAAAGTGCATTCCGTACATCCTGGTAGACAGGGCAGTAAAACAAACAAAAAAAGACCTTAAACCTGCTCGTCTCCGTGGCTAAAATGAATGCTCTTCAACATAACTGTGCACATAAGGATCTTTACCTTGTGATTAAATTACACTTCGCATAATGTTGCATGATGCAGCTGTTCTTATGAGACAACCGGTCATTTTGTCATTTTGGTTTGTGGCACACATCTACAGACCAGATTTTCTTCCTACATGAGAAACATTTTGTTCCTGATCTCTTGAATATCGCAAAGGACAAATCGTTCAACTGAAAAAGGACCGATGACCATGCGAAATGTCCCAGTTAAATATCTTTTAGTTAAAATACCTTTCAGTTAAAAAGTCTCTGATCTGTGTGGGTGTTTGCGTGCATGTGTGTACAGCATGTATTGTGTATGGTATTTGCGTGCCTTTGCATTTGCACACCAACAGCCTGAACCTGCTATCAGCCTCATCTGCAGCGCCTGTTCGTGCGCCAACCTGTGGTTTTGCACATGAATCTGTTTTTGCACATGCGAGCCAATGAGCCAGCCCAAATACCAGACCTCAGTCCAAAACAACTCCCGCTTTCTCTTTTGTCCGGCTTTGACGACCAGATGGGTGAGGTTGTCTTATTTAAGATGGAAATTACACAAAAGTACACAAAATTGTTTTTCAGTCTCCAACTTTTTTTTCCTGACATTGCAGCAAAGCAAATGAATAGCTGAGGCTCGCCGGGGCTTTGCATTCACGTCACAAACCTCCCGTCTCCCACGGAGGTCCATCAGAGGATTAGCGTCAAAGTGGCTCAGACCGGAACAACCGGGACGCAAACGCAGAGCTAGCCTGTTGTGGCCTGGCTGCAGATCCATTCAGTGATGCTCTGAGAAAAAGAGAACAGTTTGGTGAGATTGGTTGGCTTCCAAATTTAGTGACAGAAACCCGAGCTAGCCAGGAGGGAAAACTTGGCAAAATGTTGTAACTCGCTGCCACCAACGTGAGCTAATTCAGATGTGCCTAAAAAAAAAAAAAACGTGGTAGGTAACTAGAGAAAATTCAGTCCCTTCACCGGCCTTTTCAACCCGGTAAAGTCCAGTGAATAAATCAGATTTTCTATTGGATATTTTTTTGATCTGGTTAATTGAGGTGGATCCACACTGAGGAGACCAGACGTCCCCAGGAGACGATCAGGGGACAATCCGCTGATCTGATTCTTTGTCTCGAGAAATGTCCGGTATCACCAGGGGACGTCTTGTGATCTGGCATTTTAACCCCAAGATCACGATAATCCTCTCCTGCTTGTAAATCAGGGTATACCAGGGTTTGTGTTGCGGGAAGTGTCAAGTTTTCCACCAGAATAGTTCAAGACAGATCCTCAGTTTGCAGACTTCAGACGAGGCGCACGACAAAAAAGTGACGCTGGGTCAACCTCAGAAAAATTCACTTGATTTTGTTCAAAAACATGAGAAAAAAGTGATTAGCAAATGAACAAATGAATGCTGGTCCTGAGGTCGACCTCGGGATCCTTGTGCGTAATTGTTTGGTTGTCACAAGCTTTTGGCTTCTCTCACACACACACACACCACACACACCCTGTTTATCATAACCACTGACAAGCATAAAAACACATTTCAAAGATCCGCCAGCTGGAAGCCAACCAGATAAATAACAGAGCAGAAATGTGACGTGCATGAGAAAGCTAAGCCAAAACTCTGGTCACCGTACTGCCGGCTCGTCCCAAAAGTTCCTGCAACTCAGATTTTTATTCTCACCTCCTGAGCAGGGACTAAATCAGGCGCCAGGAGCTTAACCTGTAATGGTACATGTCCACCGCACTTCCCATTTATTGTCAATGTCAGCAGCCGTGCAGTGCATTTTGGTAGCATCCCGTTGCATCTCAAGAGACGGGGCGTCACGTTGGCGTCTCCTCATTTGCATAAAGTTGAGGTTTAGGCTACTTTATGTAAATTAGGGGTGTCCGGTGCGACTGGTTGTCTCGGGAAAACTCAGGAGAAACTTTTAGACAAACCACCGTCAATCTAACAAGACTCCAAAAAAAGTTTCCAAAAGAGCCGCCATGTTGGTCCGGGTCCGGGTTAGGGTGAGGTTAGGTTTAGGTGTAAAGTAGAAAGGTTAAGGTTAGGATGAGGTTAGGGTTAGGTGTAGAGGGTTAGGTTAGGAAATAATATACTCAATATCTCACGCACACTCCATCTCCAATTTCGGTAGTTTGGTTGTGAGTTTTCGTGTGAAAAGGCACTGACCCACGTCCGTTACTGAGCTGCCAAAACCCTGAAGAACAACCCGCCTTGACTGAGGTTCAGGGTACGTGTGAAAGGGTTAGGGTTAGGGTTAGAGTTAGGATGGCCCACTGGTGAAGCGTTGGTCCAATCAGGTGCAGCTATGAAGTGTTTGTGTGGTTATAGGAGCGAGCAGCTGTCAATCATCAGGAGCAGCCACGCCCATCCAGCGTCAAATACACAAACCTGCGGACACAAACCTTGGAAGCACTTTCAGAACCGACGCGGGGCGGCGTTCCCCGGTAAGTTCCTGCGTTTGAAAAAGGCCGAATAAATCACCACGTCACGACCTAATAAAAACAATCTGCTGACCTCCAACATGGCCGCCAGAAAGTGTGTCACAGGTGTGTTGAAAGACTGTCTACACTACCTGACTCAGGTTGGGGTTGGTGTTCAACCTCTGCTTTGCTTGGAAAACATCCATCGTGTGTGTGTGTGTGTGTGTGTGTGTGTCAGGCAGCTTTATTGCCTGTGGTGCTTCTCCATCTGTTTCAGCTGTTTTTTTTGTTTTGTTGTTTTTTTAAAGCCTGGCACTACTCAGCATGGCGTAGAGGGATCTGATCAGACAAGTTCTGTTTTAATAACCTTTGTTTGTTACCAAGATTTTATTTCCCGCATTGGCTATGAAGGTGTGCATGTGCTCATACGCACACACTCACACACACACACACACACACACACACACAGAAATGCACATGATTATCACTGATAGGTCATATAAAAGCATAGGTTTCTTTTTCCTTTGAACGTGCAGGTCTGCAGTCTGCTCACTCACTCGCACTGGGTTGCTGTTCATGTGCATGCTTAGACACACACACACACACACACACACACACACACACACACACACATACTCAATCACTCCATTGATATAAGTCATCCCTTTGCAGACGTAGCCAAGAGGACTTTACTCTCATTCTCAGACTGTCTGAATGTCTGATTGCTTGCAGCAGTAAATCATCAGCCCCCGCAGTTCTATTGCCTACACACACACACACACACACACACACACACCCCTCTGTCTTTCGCCCCTCTCTCTCTCTCTCTCTCTCTGCTCCACTTGTACGATATGATCAGAGAGTTTTACTCCATGCCTCCGAGGTCTGCATTGGACGGGAAAAAGAACGTCTAGTAGTTTCTATCAAGTGTAAATGAGTGAAGTGTAACATGTAAACTAACCATACACACACACACACACATACACACACACAGGCCTATGTTGGTAAATACAGTCATGCATATGCAGTCACTGACAAATGTTCACACCAACATCTAAACGTGCACAAACACATAGAAATACAGAATCCTGTGAAACAAGTCTCAACCGTAACAAGTCATTTATCCTCATCTGATGAGATAATCCCACTTGTTTCCAATTTGTATCAAAGTTAAACACACAAACTGAGAGAAGTCCAGCATATAAGATGGAGAACTCACTTATTTCTGCCTTTATAATGCAGTGGTCAGTGTTAAAATTTAGTGTTTAAATCTTGTTTTTCCTCCAACAAGGTAAACAAATCTACCAGTGGGATGAGATAATCCCACTTGTTTCCAATGTTAATCGACTTGTTTCCAGAATTTTCTTGAATCACGTGTCATTTTCTTGGTTCGAGTGGCTGATCTGCCTCATTCTGCCTCGTTTCAACACATTTACATTTGAAAAAATCCTAAAACAAGTGAAACTGCACTGGAAACAAGCGGGATTATCTTCAACGTCTTTTCACTTACTGTAACAAAAACAGGATTTGAGCACTGAGGATGAGGCTGACTGACCTGTTGGGATGGAGATTTGGGATGTAAGGATGCATATGAAGCAGTTCGTCCCGAAGTTGACCTCAACCGTGACATGAACTCGTATCCAGAATTTGCACCAAGTGGAATAATGAAACACACTCATTATGCTTTGTCTCCAAGCAGACAAGCCTTTTAAATCAAATGAGTCATCCTTCTGAAGAGTGTTGAGACTGCTGAGTTTTACAAAGGACCGAGCTTTTTTGGGATTATCTCATGGCACTGGCAGATTTTTTATTTATTTATTTATTTATTTATTTATTTATTTTACCGTGTTTGAAGACAGACAAGATTTGTAGAGATTAAACAGTTTCTTAAAATGGAGATTTTTTTCATCTCTACCAAGATGTAAACAGCCTCAATAATCAGGAGTCATATAGCTCAAGTTTAAAGTTTGGAGAGGCAGAATATTTATACTTGTTCCTAGAACAAGTATAAATATTTTACAGTGCACGTTCATGTATCCAAGTCAGTATCTACACATAAAGTCATTCAACCCTTCGTTATAAGATGTGAGTCTGATGTTGAGCTATTGTTGTCCACATCCCATAATCCCATCAGTTTTAATACTGTCTAGCATTTTTGCATTTGAATTCATTTAAAGAAAGATAGACTACCCTGCTCCTAGCATCAAGCTGCCCTTGAGCAAGGCATTGAAACCCAAACTGCAGAGCTGCCGGGTGACGTCACAGCCCTGTGGTTGTTTCACTGGAAGTTATTGGGTGTTAATGCATGAAACTCTCCCTCTCCTCTCTCATTTCTTTTCTGCAGTCGCCACAAACTGAGGGAATCTGCGAACAACACTCTTTTGTCAGCCCCATTGCATAAAAGTTAAAAAATGAGGAAACAGGGCAGAGGAGTGCTGCCTTTTTCCTTCTAAAAATGCTTGGAGCCTAGGGGGTTTTTCCGTGGAAATGGTCTCTCTTTATGCTGAAACTGTGCAAATAAATGTGACACCACAATTTTAAGGTTAACTTGTGTTTAACTCTTTACTTCGTGCAGAGCCGTTTCAGTCTTTTTTTCCAGCAAACAGAAGCTCAGTGGACGTGGTTTGACCTTCCTGTTGTAGTTTGTGCACAAAACTGCTAAACCCTCAGTGATGAAGTGAGCCTGCACAACACATCCCACCCATTCAAATCAATCAGAAAAAGCAGCTTAACGGGGTTGATGGATGAGTAATCCACTGTTGACTCAGCCGTTTGGCTGATCTTTCAGCTCCAGGCAAGGAAAGTTTTATGGTCTAATGGCACTTAACCCTCCTGTTGCCTTCAAATCTACATTTTTTATCAGTTAGGATCAATTTGACTTGAAAATTATTACAATAAAAATTGTTACCCAAGTTTATGTGTCAGGTACTTTATGTGTCTTGTTCACGACCTAAATAGTCCTTTTTAGCCCATTAATCGTCCATTTTCCAGATTATCTTCTTATATTTTTTGCTAATTTTTGTTACACAAAAATTTTTGTTAGTGTTCTGCTGGTTTGAAAAATTAATAATAATAATAATAATAATACTAATAACATTACATGACATATGTATAGCGCTTTTCAGGATACCCAAAGTCACTTAATACCCAAAGAATACCCAAAGTCGCTTAATAAAATTAAATAAAATTAATTAGTAAAATTGCCCTTTTCCTCATGTTTTTGATCAAAATCATGTGAATTTGTCTGACGTCGACTCAGCATCACTGATCTGTCGTGTAACTTGTCTGGAGTCTGCAAACTGACAAATCGAGGCACAAAATGCGTCCAGACATTGAAAACACATCATCATCAGCATATCGTTTTATTTTTACCTACTTTTCCCTATTAAATGAGGAAAAGTCATGAAATATGAAGCAAAAAAAAAAACCTAATCATGTATTGAGAGGCATTAAGGAGGGTTAAATCAAGCCATCTCTGCCAGCTGGGAGTCAGTTCTTGCTTTGGGCAGGGAGATTCACATCTGTTGAGAAATGAGCACAAAGGCACGCAACAGGACACATACAACATCTGCAGATGAGCATGCAGCAAAACACATGCATGCACACACCCAAGGGAATCAGATATGCACACACACACACACACACACAGATGCAAACACAGATGCAAACACATGCTGAAAAGCGCTGGCCCTGAAATGCATCTGTTGATACGTTTTTGGATACACACTCATTTGATATATGGTGCTGCGTGACTTTCACAGTGACGTGCGGTGCTGCAATTTCAACGCTGACGGCATTGATCATGCATGGGCACACACACACCCACACACATTAACACACACACACACACACACACACAGGCCAACCAGCTATTCTCATGAAGCTGCTAACTGTCTGCTCTCTTTATGCCATCGAGATATCAGCATTTCTCATTGTATTCTACATTTTTACAACAAAACACAGAATTGACATGTTCTGGTGTAAAGTAGGAGCACAGGTTTTTTTTTTCCCATCTGGTTTGGTCTCGGCGTTAATGAAAACACACACACACACAGCGACGGCGGATGAGAGAGCAGAATATGATGAATGAGGTGAAGAAAAAGAGGAGAACAAAAAGGAACCGCTTCTAGCCGTGGAACATCACCTGGAGCTTATTAGTGAAATAAGTCTCGGTTTTGCCGCCTGTGGAGGGTGCACGTACACACACAGTCACACACACACACACACACACACATACACACACACTGTACTTAATGAATCTATGGTTGTAGGAAAAAGAGAGGTAAAAATGTGGGAGTGAAAGGACCAGACAGCGACGATGATGGTGATGATGATGAAGTTGGCGCGGGAGGATGAAAGACGATGTGGTGATGATGAAGATGGTGATGACACTCAAATTACATGTGTGATCTTTCACCATGGGAGCGGATGATGGAAGGGAGAAATAATAGGCAGAGTAAAAAAAAAAAAATGTAAAAAGTCTGTGTCTGGGTGGAAGGAAGGAAGGAAGGAAGAGGGGATGGAGCTGTTTCACACCCAGCAGGACAGGAAAGGAAAAAAAACAAAAGAAGAAGAAGAAGAGGAGGAAGAAAAAAGAAAGAATAGGAGAGGATAAGGGGGGAAAGGGCGGACATGCCCCCTCCGTCCACCGCACTTTATTCTACCGATAATTTGTTAAAGTTCATAAAGTTAATAAAGAGTTCACCCACTGTCATGAGTCAGCCTTTTTTTTTTTAGATCAACAACTTCCACAAGTGTTTAACCTTCTGAAACTGCAGGAAATTTACTTGGTTTCTTGTGGAAAAGGGCAGATTAGCACGAAATAAGAACGAGCCAATGGCCAGCAA
This sequence comes from Myripristis murdjan, assembly GCF_902150065.1. Classification (NCBI taxonomy): domain Eukaryota; kingdom Metazoa; phylum Chordata; class Actinopteri; order Holocentriformes; family Holocentridae; genus Myripristis; species Myripristis murdjan. The sequence continues at coordinate 6,988,719 of NC_043997.1, forward strand.
GAAACCGGTAGGACGTTACAAGACAATTACCAGAAAGTTATCCAACAATTTACATCAATTTTGCAATAAATAAAAAATAAAGTTACTGGAAAAGTAGCAAAAAAAAAAAACCTACAAGGAGCACACAGTATATTTAAAATTAAATTGCAAGAAAATGATCAGTGATATAAATGCTGCAAAAACATGAAATTCACATCATTCGTATAGTCGCATAAGATAAAATTCACACACACAAGTCTGTTAAAGTGTTGGAAGAAATGAGTCACGTGGTCATAGGGGTTAATGGAGGAGTTTGAGGAGTTTTGATGAGGACAGGAATCCAAAACAGAAAGAAGGAAAAAGATATGATTTCCCAAAAAGATCTGGGGAAAAAACAAAATTAAATTGCCGTTGCGTGGTTGTGGCCTAAAACTCCAAGTTGCTAAAAATGAAAATGAGTTGCGTGTCCCTCCATGTGTCTTTGCACGTGAGTCTTTAACCTAAGGACAGAAAGAAAGACGAGAGAGAGAGAGAGAGAGAGAAAGAGAGAGAGGGAGAGGGGGGAAGACATTAAAGCTCTCCTGGAGTCTCCTCCTGTTTTGATCCCGTCTCGCCCCCCCCCGGGAGCATTTGGCTCTTCACGTCCTTTGATCCTCTACATTTTCTGTGTGTGTTGGTGTGTGTGTGTGTACAGTGTGGCACATACATTTTTTTCCTTTTCACCCCATGCACGTGTGTGTGTGTGTGTGTGTGCAGACAAAGACAAAAGCAACAGGGAGGACAAAGCTCAGATTGAAGGCCGGAAAACAGGAGAGGAAATGTGGAGAAGAGCGGGACGGGGCGGGATGGGACGGGATGGGGCGAGGGGGGATTTGGGATGGCATGCGTGGGACTAGACCCGGTTATTAAAGCTGGAAGTCTTGCCTCGCCTTCATTTATCTCTTATCCCCGTTCCTCCGGGTCCAAATGAACGCCGTCCAGCGTTTTTGCGAGGCGCCGCACCGTTCGCATCCATAAATCAAAACGGCGGCGATCAATAAGGAGCTGCAGGTTAAGGAGCCGCACTCACCTGGGCCGTGCCTTAACAAATATCTCTCACTGTAGTTTCCCCTGTAATCAGTCATATAAATTACACCTGCAGCCGGGAAGCCGTTAGGAAGAATGTTGAGCCCCTAAAACGGTCTCTAAAAAGACGCTTAAAGCTCTTCGCGGTCTTAAACGTCCAGCTGTCAGTTCCCACGATCGCATGTTCCCTCGGGGTGTTTCTTCAAACATCATCTTCAAGCACAGTTTCAGACACCTCAGCTATTCAGTGGCCACATACCATCACATTATGCATTTCTGTTAACGTAACACAGATATGGATGGAAATTGTTCTCTTTATGTCCAGGGAACACGGGATTAAGGGAACATGGGGCTGGTTCAGTTTACAGAAATACACTGAGGGAACAAAGGAACAAGGAAAATAGGACTTTTGGTTTGTTTTTATCTGTTTCTGTATTTGTTCAACCCTAACATACAATAACTGTATCTGTGTTTGTATTCATTGGCTTGTGCCGGAAGTCACGTTAAAATCGGGCAAATGTTGGATTTTCTAACCAAACGTTCATTGGCCGTGCAGTTGTTGTGCCTTTAAAGCGTCAAATTGATTCAGTGTTGGTGTGTAATTAATTAGGATTTATTAGGATGTATTTCCACATCTTCATACTTTACTTTTTCATTTCTCTCTCTTTCTTTTTACAAACCCCACTCCCCTGTAACTTGGCGACAATGAACAATCGACTGAAATAAGTCTAAGATAATAAGATAATAAGATTCTGTTTATATTTTGATGCTTTTCTTTTTTTTAATGTAGGATATTAACACACACTCTCAGAAAAATACTGGTTCTTAGATGGTTCTTAGATGGTTCTTCAAAATGCTCTCTGTTTTTACAAAGAACCATCACCAGCTGGAGAACCTCTTTTTTCAGGGGCTGGTTCTTCACACACTTCATGTGGTTCTTTAAAGGTTCTTCATGTTTACTGGAGTAATTTGGTGGTGGCAGCAGCTAACGTTTCTTTTCCTTGTGGATTAATGTGCAGATTATTTCCTCAGTGAATGTCTCGCTCTATAAACCATCAGAAAACAGGGAGAAATGCCTCGTCTGGAACCCAATGAAGGAAAAAAGGAACGTCGAGGAATGTCCAACAACATGTTCATGTTGGTTTTCGACCTGCACACAATCAATCAGAGAACCTTTTATTCTGAAAAATTACTACAAGAACCATTTGAAAAAAGTTTCTTTACTGAACCTGCGGGGTCCACAAAGAACTTTCTTCTATGGCATCTCTCCAAAGAACCATTTTTGGTTCCAGTTAGCACCATTATTTTTCCGTGTATACAGCCACAGGTTATAATCTTCATTTTGACGTTAAGGTTGAACCGTTTAAGGACCAAAATACGATGTAGGACCCTGAGAAGTTGACTCGTTCAGCTCATGCTCACGCAGTGATGGAGGGATGCAGGGTGGGCTGGTGTTGCCATGGAAACACTGTTATTTATGGCGGTAGACATTTGGTCGTGTCTGCGGCTTGTCCTGTGGTTTTGAGCAGCAGTTTCTTATCTCCCTGTGCCCTATAGCTATTCAAAAGAAAATGTCAGTCACACACACAGGGGAGGGCGGAGGCCGCGGTGTTGTTGGTGATTTCCAGCCGATACACAAACACAAAGGCCCTCTGTGTCTGCTCTACCCCCCCCCCCACCCCCCCCCCACACACACACACACACACACCACCTCCACCCCCCGACTGCCTTCTCCGCTTCTCCCCGTTCATCGAACCTCCACCAAAGCTTCCCCGAACCTTCCCTTCCTCCGTCTCCCCTGCAGCTGAGGTTTTACTTTCCTGCTCCTTTGACGTGCAAACTGAGATGTTAACGTGAGGCTCGTGGAGCTCGACACCGCGGACGGCTGACGAAGACCGAAATGCCATCACGGGATATTAAATGCTCTGTTCGGGGCTCATGTCGGCTGCAAGGGATTTTCCCCAAACCGAGAGTCCTCAGCCGGCTGTATAACGTGATACTGTACGTGGCGCTTCCTCTGGAGAAATCAAATCTCGTGTTACTGCGACTCGGAGACGGCATTCCTGCGGCACCTGTGCAGGCTTTAACTCCTTCGTGAAGCCCGGTTTGCAAAGCGCTGCAGCTCGTTTGCACCGCATGCAGACTGTTGGCTAAATGAATGAGTTGAGGTCGTGGCATCAGGGTGAAATCACAAGAATACAGTTCATAAGAACGGCTCTGAGGAAAAGTTTTGCAACAATAAAACTCAATCTGCAACCTCCACCTCTGCAAAAATAAGAGCTCTTGGACATTTTAAAGGTACAATCAGTTGGATTTGTCAGTTGTAAACACAAAATTCAAAGTTACCCCCCTCCCTGGCGAAGCTAACCTCTGTGTTTCTGTTTCCTAGGATGGCGATGGAATAAAACGACTGCAAACGTTGTAAAACATTCCCTCGCCATCCTAGGAAAAATAATTTTAACTCTGGTCTTCATCTTCATCCTTTATCCATCTTCAACCCCAGATTCACTCTCGAGCTTGGCGTTTCTTCTTGCTAGATTTCCTTTTTTCCATGTCCGATATTTTCTTGGCTTCCTATTGGATGTTGTGATATCGATGTGGCACTGCGCTGCGCTGTGATTGGCTGGGAGCTACACACCCACTGCCCAAAGGCCGACGCCCAGAAGAGTCCCGAGTTCAGCCTAAATGTTGATTGAAGGAAATTCTCATGTATGTCACGTTTTGGTGGATTTTTATTGGTCGTTCAGCCACCAATCAAAATCAGCCGTCAGTGTTTTAAATAAGATCAACGCAGATTATGGTGTCAGCTTCATAGTTTAGATAAATAAATAAAATTAAAATTAAAACAAACAACCCAAAAAAGAGTGGTAAACATGCGTACATAATAATGCACACACTTCAGTCACCGATCAGATTGGTGATCAGCTCGATTGATTGGTGTTTGTTTTTTTTTTAATTCAAAGTTATATTGTTATTTTGTTTGTACAGTCACAAACTGCAGTGTAAGTGCTTAACTTGTGCCATCCTCTGCAGTCAAATTCCCTGCATGTATTTTTCTCATTATATTCCCCAAATGAAAACGGCTCGTCCGCTCTCTCCGGTCCAGCCAAAATTAAAAATCAGCTCTTTTCATTCATTCATTCATTCATTCATTCATTCATTCATTCATCCACTGAGTATTTTCTGCTCGCGTCGGGACTTGACAGAACGTGTGCGAGCAACAAAGAGCCACCTCGTACCTGCCGGGGGGAGATAACGCCGAGTGTGTGTGCCTTATTCCCTGTGGGATCAGCGATAAGAGACTCCTTATAAATCAACTGCACAAAAACAATAACAGCAGCACTTCTAGGAATCCTCGCCTGAAGCGGTTTGACTCGTAACAGGCTGCAAAGACTCAGCCGACCGGCTGTTTACAGCAAACGCTCCTCTTTCTTCTCTATGCGCGGTTTTGCTGATGAAACGCTTTCTGTGTTTTCTGGAGCGAGACACGCAGCGCTGCTTTTTGAGGCGATGCAAAACTGCGGGCGGGACGTCGGCGTGGCGTCCTGCAGGTTTGGTAGTTTCTGGTTTCAGCGGGGAGCGGGCGTTTTCGGTGACATCTGGTTCAGGATTTATTGAATTGGGATAAATAAAGAGTCTGTTGTTGTCGAGTGTTGTGTCTGATCATCCCACTCCCCGGGGGGAACTTAAAGCCAATCTTTTAAGTGCTGCGTTCATTTTTTTAATATCAACCCCGCGTCTTTTATCTCCTCTTTATTTACGGCCGACTCCTCGGAAACAAACTCCCTTCCTGGACTCGAGTCCGTCCCGGCTGTCAGCGCGAGACATAAAACCGAAGCGACGGCGTAAACACGGCCGCGAGATAAAAGAACAAGCGCGCGATTCTCATGAAGTCATCACGCTGTAAGGAGAAACAAAGAAAGACAAAAGAAAGAAGGTTTGGATAAATGGGGCTCTTTAAAAACAGCGTCCACGAGACAGGTCTGAGCTGTACCACCTTGCAGACGCTGGAAAGAGGCGCTCGACTTGTTTTCAGGCTGAATTTATTTCCAGAGGCTCTTAAGGGCCTCGGCTTGTACGCTACATATTGAAAGCGAGCTTTGTTCCCCTGCAGATGATTAACTGTGAGCCGCTCGCGAGCCAGAAACCCGGTCAAACAATGTTCGCAAAATCAATCCGGGCGTTTGTTTAGGCTCGCCAGATGTGCCAGATGGGTGGGGTTTGCCGTGTAGGGGCATCATAATGGGTATGTGAGAGTTGAGACAATGACAGGAAAGTGTTTGAAAACGGTTTCGGCGAGCTTTTCTCTGACTGGCAGCTCGTCTGATGCTATCTGAGCCGTCCTGCTGCAGAAAATCCCTCCCATCTGCTGCGCCAACACACATCGCAGACACATGAGCCTCGAGTGGGAGTTATTTATTTATGCTTTATTCAAAAGGCATTAACTGTATGCACAGACAGCCCTGCACACACTCACTCACACACACACACACACACACACACACACACACACACACACACACACACAGCTGCAGCTGAACCCTGTCTTCATTTTAGTTGAAGGAGTTATTGTTATATATCAATGATGTAAAGCGATGACAATAAAAAAATAAAAATAAAAAAATAAAAGCTAAACATAAACTATCTTTTAGGTTTATGAACATCATGAGAATTCAATTAAAAATATAACATATGTCGTAAAATATATGTTTTTGTCTTTTGGTTTATGTGCAAGAGGGGAAAAATAGAATGAATTTATGAATTTTGGGGAATTAATTCTGAATTTCCCCCCCCCCAAAAAAAACAAGATAAAAAATATTAATAATAATAATAATAATTTTGAATTCTAAAAAAAATACTAGTGCTAGAATTGAAATTAAATAAAAAATAAAAATAAACATATATATGTAAAAATAAAATAAAACTAAATAAAATACAATACAATAAAATAAAATAAAATACAATAAAATATCGACACTACAAGCTGGCAAAATTGAAATGATAAAAAAAGACAATATTATCAATTAAAAAATAAAATGAAATTCAAAACTACATGTCTACAGGCAGTGAAGAAATAATATATCTGAGTCGGACTCGCTCTGTTTTGGCCTCAAGACGAGTTCTCTGCGTTCTCCTGCCAATAAGATTTCAACTAGCAATAACAAAAAAAAAAAAAAAAAAAAAAAAAAGCAGCTGCTCTCTGGGGCTGCACGTCAAACTGTTAACATTATCTAACATCATCACAACGCACGAGCCGCCAAACATAAAACACAAAACCCTGCTGCAGTTTTTTCCCCGCACACTGACTTCAGCCCCGTGTGTGTCAGAGTGAATTACCGCCGCCAAAGATCCTTTATTCGTCCAGACCGAGACCACAGACTCTGCACTCTTCTTCTCTGAGCGGCGGCCAAATCCACTCCCCCGGCCTCCACGTGGCTGTTTCTGAGAAAGCGGAGCATCACTCGCAGCTCGTATTTATCTCTAATAACCTGTTCATCCCACTCAGGATCAGCGGCGGGTTAAAGAACAGGTGCAGCTGCAGAAATCCAACTCAGAGTTCAACTGCAGCGATACGTTTGTTTTCAATTAAAGAGGCGAGATTTGATCAGATCAGGTGTTTTTAATCCAAATGAGTTACAGTTTAAGAACAAATTCATCACTTCAGCCACACTCTCATCCGTCTTTTTTTCATTATTTATCGAGTATGTTGTTCGGATTTTAATTTTAAGAGTTCCTTCATGGTATCACAGCCTCGGGGCGGCCATGTTGGAGGACCTCATCTCTTTAGCTTTGACTCACAGAGAATTCAGACAGACAGAGTTCATCTCTGTTGTTTTTGATCGAGAACTAACGACTAACCCTATGCAAGAGGCAAATCTGTTCCAAATCAGTCTTGAAACAGTAAAATACACTAGTCAGTCACAGAGGAAATTAATCAGGTCTAATTCTGATAGTCGATTATAATTTTAGTCATTTATCGAGTAAAAAACTAAACATTTGCTGATTCCAGCTTTGCTGAGGTGCTAAGATGCTGAGATGCTATTTGAAATCCTCACTTTGGGCTTTGCTATGAGGCTTTGTCTTTATTTTGCACACTTTATACATTAAATCAGTCATCAATTAATAAAAAATAACCAAAAAATAACCGTTAACTGCAGCCTCAGTCAATAGCCTCCACACTTATTGCAGTCAGTGTTGCGTACATGAAGTAGGGGACAAATGATCATGTGTAATCTTTTATTATGATTTAAGTTTTTTTTTTTTTTTTTTTAAGTATGTTCAGAGTACTGTGCAAAAAAAATCAAATAAGTCAAATCAAAATCCAGCTCTGATCTGAAGTCTGGGTTTATTTTCATGACCTTTTCAAGAATATGGGAAGGAATGACAAAACTGTGACAGAAAAAAGGGGAAAAAATACAAATGAATATGATTTGTGCATCCAAAAACACGAATCCTGAAAAAAACACAACCTGGAAAACCTCATGTTTGCCGAAGGTGAGCAAACGCCTGACAGAGAGGCATCAAATGACTCGGCACAGAGGTTTTATTTATGACGTGACTACGAGCGGCGAGACTTCTTTTCACGACTCTCACATCATCCCGGTACAGTTAATCCAGATCGTTGCGAGGAACAAATCACCCAACACGGATAGTTTCTCTCGTGAAATGAAACTTAAACACCGAGAGCTTAAGAAACACAAGGCCGGGCTGCCAGAGCGCCGCGCCCATGGCCTAGTTCTCTGTTTATATCCTTAGGAGCGAAAGCATATTGTGAAAGAGATTAAGGGTGACAGAGAGAGAGATAGAGAGGGAGAGAGAGAGAGACGTCAGGAGGCGGGAGAGACGGGGAATCACTGCAATAACTTACACTGCGCAAACTGCTTCCTCGACTTAAGCTTCAGGCTTGTTTATGTCTCCGCCGTAGAGAAACCGTCCGGAGAGAGCGATAAAGTCACAGAGAGCGCGGAAGAAATGCAGAGAAATATACATACAAAGTGAAAACCGACTCCATAATGTGCTGTTTATTATGTGGAAACTGCCTTTTTGACCGCGCTTTTGTGCCGTTTGTGTCTTTGGCGTGGGGAAACTGCATTGCAAAAGCGATAAAATGTGAGAGAGAGAGAGAGGGAGAGAGGGAATAAACTTCCATCTCTTGTGCATAAACTGCTTATTTGACTGGACTTTCGCACTGTTTGTGTCCGTAGCTGTGAAACTGCACCGGGAGGCAATAAAAGGCTGATAGGGAGCGAGAGCGAGAGCCAATCTGTTAATCTGCTGTTCCTCATGAGTGTAAACCGCTTCCTCGAGTGTACACAACATTTTGTCTGGCAGGAAACTCCCACACCGAGCAGGTCAGCTATCAGTCCCTGGCATCGGCCTGGTTAGTGGAGCATTACCTGTCGTAAAAAAAAAAAAAAAAATCTCTTTATTGAACTTTGGGAGTCCGTTAATGGAAGAAGAAGTGCAGAGCTGTTTGGTTTCGGGCATGAGGAAATCACAAGATCTGACCCGCCAGTGACTAGGCAAATTTTTAATTTGAAGGGACTTGGATAAAGTGTTGAAATCGAGCACCAAGTTGTGGAAAAAAATAAATAAATAAAATGAAACTGAACCCGATGCATCCAAATCGGAACGCCAAGTTGGATTTCTCATCATCCTGACAATCGATTTATCATTTTTGTCATTTATCAAGTAAAAATGCAAAAAATGTATTGATTCCAGCTTCGCTAAGATGCTCAGATTTGCACATCGTTGTAAAATTAATACTTTATTATTTTGCACACTCTACAGACTAAATGATTTTTCAGTGCATCAAAGATTACTTTAAATGACCGTGGAAATGGCCCACACATGTAGCTGCATATATAAAGTAGGGGACAATTAATCATGTGTAATCTTCTATTAGGATTTAAGCTACAAGTACATTCAGAACGTGTACTTGCAATAGTCGAGATGCTGACGCAAAGTGCAAAAAACAATCAAATAAACTGAATCAAAATCCAGCTCTAATTTGAAGTCAGGGTTTTCGGTCATGACCCTTTGAGGAATGCCGTAAGAAACGTCGAATGACATTGAATCTGTGGGAAAAAGAAAAATGTAAACGTGAGTCATCCAAATCGTAGTGCCAAGTTGGAAATTCGGCTGTCGTGTCACATGTCTGGTTTCTCCGATTTCAGTTCAACGGTCGGAAAATTGACTCGACACTTGACGGTTTAGGGCGAAGAATTTCATTTGGTCAAGTAACACTGCATGTACTTTGGGTTTTTTTTGTCTCCTTGGAGTGAAAAGTGCAGGGTTTTTTGTCTTGTCGACATCCATTTCGCCCAAGAAGAGACCGTGAACGCCGGTCAGATCGCATCTCGGGAAAGTTCAGAACTCCAAGTTGAAAGGGAATGTACCGCGGACTCATGGAAACCTTACGGCAAATTCTACTTTTAGATATGTTCAAGTATTTATCTTAAAATTAAGCCTGGTAGAGCGCGTACCACATGTTGAGTCTTGGGTTTGAATCCGAACTTCTGTCTACTGTGACTATCAAACAGAGCCGAAAAATAATCCCTGAAGACTTTGCCCATGTTCAAACTGACCTAAAATGAATCAACCAGTGCTGTAAGCCTTAATTCCTGGATTGCGATTGTTATAAGTACCTAAGAGACAGAAGACGATCTTTTTGAACTTATGGAAAGTGGACCGGCTTCCTTCCCCAGGTTCAATATGACGAGGGCCCAGATTTACCCAGCTGGTCTGGATGCTCAAAACTAAATCATAAACCTGTTTATCTAACCTTTAAACAGCTGTTCCCCGCAGGCATGTTACGAGATCCTGCCTCAATCTGGTCCCAATCCGCACGTACTGTAAATATCATACCAGGCCGTGTTACACCTGGGCGTTGCATGCACACGGAGCATCTGGATTACGTCTGACGAGGCTGAGTCCACATAAAGCTGCCGGTGTGAATGCACTGCAGGCTCGTATAAGACCAATACAAATCTGGGACCCAATTCTTGAGCGCGTTCTCAAGACACATCTGAAGAAAGCTCTTAAAACGGCTCTAAGACGCGATTCCTCAATATGGTCTTGGTTACAGCCTCGTTTCTTGTGAATTTCTTCAAAGTCGCCGTGAAACGACCTCACGTGACCTCTGCCTCCTGTAAAACAGAGCATCTTAATTAGTGACGTCATCCTGCACCCATAAAACCTTCACAAATATCTCCCTGTCCCTTCAAAATAAAACTGTTTCTCCTCCCAAACTGATAATCTGTTGGTTTACACTTGTGAACGATCCCTCCCTGCACCATGTCCTGACCCAAACTTCCTGTATCAGCAGGAAATACATCGAATCAACAAAGTAAGAGTCCCTTTCTTTGATTTTCCTACAGTCACAAACGTCAAAATAAGGCTTGAACTCCTGATTGATGAAGTTCAGGTTGAACATGTTGCTGGTCTAAGAAGAAAGTTTATACAACAACAGGTTTTCAGAATATCATTTCCTCTTTTTATTACGGGGAAAAAGAGGGCGTCTTCAGAAGATTTAGTTAATCTTAAGTTACTTCCTCATGTAAGAGTGGAACGAGCCAATCAGAACGCAGTGTCAGTGTTTATTCCTCCCGTCCTCGTTTGATTGACAGCCCTCAGCTACAACTAGATTAGTTAACTGTCACTCAGGAAAACATTAGCTCTGTCATTTCAGCAAGTGGGGTATTTTCACTTTGTGTGTGTGTGTGTGTGTGTGTGCACATTAATGTTAAATGTTGCCTTGTGGATTAAAGTGTGGATACATGTTGTCGATACCTGGCCCGACCCGATTCTGATGCCAGGTTTGGACAAAAATTTAGAAGTCATCTTTGGGTTTCAGGTCCAGTTCAGTCATGTCGGCGTAGTTTTTGTGAAAAATGGTGGCTCTACTGTCTGTTCTGGGCAACTTGTGTAGTGCTGGAGTTTACGCAACAACACTGAAGGCAACATGTAGGCTATTTCAGGCAGTAAATGTAAGGAGAGATGGAGGACAAGCAAAATCTGGGGTTCGGGTTGGGCTCTATGCTTGGGTCCGGTCAAAAATGTGCATAATAATAATAATAATATGCATATAATATCAGTCTAGATGATGTCATATCTTGACTGCACTCCAAGACTAATGTTGCTTAATGATAGCAACCCAAATCAGCTGTGAATTTCCTGTTTTGAACGAATGAGCGACTTGAATCACGGAGACTCAGCACGACTCATGAAACCTGTACCGTAGTTGACCCTCCATCCACGTAAAAATTAATATTTTTTCCAGCAAATCTCTTAGTTACATCAATATCGTTCATGTGGAACAGCCGTTTCACGACAGTCTTGTTGATAGTTTCAAAATAAAAGACTCATGTTTGGCGGCTTGGTAGAGAATGAAAGAAGGAAGGAGGGAAGTGCCATGAGAGCAGACAGACTCAGTTTATTTTGTTCATCTAAAAGATTTATTTTTTAACGTATCATTCATGAAAGGAGATTAAACCTTGTGCAATGGCCAGATTTGAATGAAGCCTACAGGTCGATTGCTTGGCCTCTGGTATTTCTCGAGATCCGCTTGTCCAAACAGCCTCACACTCGCTGCTGCACTTCCTCACGTCCTCAGCAATAAACCCGCCAAGCGTGAAGTCAATGGGTTGTCGAGAAAATCGAAGAGATAGACACACGGACAGAGATTCGTCCGTTTATATAAGATTCTCCAAGTCACTGCGGTCTTCATGCCCGACGTCCACCGATACAGTTAATCCATTTTTATTGTTTATTTTTTGTTTTGAATGCACGGCAGACCCGCTGCCCCAATTTCACACCAGCGCCGGCTCCGGAAAAAACCCCACAGAGAATCACCCCTTTTTTTTTCACATTTTGCATGGAGCTCAGTCCGCTGAGAAGGAATAACCGGGGCGGCTTGGAGGAGATTTCACAGAGGGGAGAGATGGCGAAGAAGGAAAACAAGGCGGCGTATGACAGCGGAGGATTGGAAACAAGCGGGATTACAGTGAGAAACGAGGAGAAGAATGAGGGGAAAATGGGGGGAAAACTTGGCAGACGAGCGGGCTGGACATGTATGGGAAAGAAGAACAGGAGGAGAGAGGGAGAAAAAAGAAAAAAAAGAGAGAAAGAGGATGCAGGGAGAAAAAAACGAGTGTGAGGAGGACAAGTATGCACATGAAGGAAGGTTTCTCCTGCAGATTAGCAGTAGCTGCAACCTAATACTTTAATATGCTGCTCTACCTCAACAGGCCCGGACTGGTGCCCCGTGTGTGTGTGTGTGTGTGTGTGTGTGTGTGTGTGTGTGTGTGTGTGTGTGTGTGTGTGTTTGACAACCTCTTATCATTCCCTAATCAACTCTAAGAGGCTTCTCACCCCCATTTTTTGTTTGAGAGAGAGAGAGAGAGAAAGTGACATGGAGAAATAAAACTCATCTTAAGTTTTTTTATGCATTCCTGTGTGTGTGTGTGTGTGTGTGTGTGTCAGGTTTTGACCAATGGTTGAACAGGCAAAAGAGCACCACCTACAAGAGAAAGCAGTCCCGCCCACACTGTTTGATTGGCAGGTCATCTCTGGGAAATGCAGTGTATTTTCGTCATGTTTTCATTCATTTACCATAATTAACATTCATTATACATTACTTTTGGCCATTTTCCAAAGTAAACCCAACTGTTTTAGATGCAATTGGACTACATTCATTTCATTCCATGCAGAAATCGACTCGCAGAGACTTTACACTCGAGTGTGGTAGCTAATCCATCACAGTGGGGTTTGTTTTTGTTAAAGTTACGACACGAGGTGGTAATTTACTTTAATGAACTGTCTGGTTTATTGTCATGTGCCGCTGGGAATCTCCGACATCCGGCACTTCCAAACGGTGTTGCATTTGCAACACACACACACACGTGATGAGAAAACAAAGACGTCGTGAAAAAGATTATGGAGATTTGCAACCCCTGCCTCCCAGAAATTATGTTCCCACAACTTAACTGCATTTTTTTAATGACCTTTAGGGGGTTTTGTCACGGATTACATTTGATTTCTGGCGTATCACAAACACGTTTCTTATCAACGTATCTTGTACATCATGTCGGGCAGCATTTTAGCCACTTCTGGTACTTTAGCCACCAAAAGCACTCGGTTAAGATTAGGGAAAGGGTTAGGGTTAGGCATAAAAACCATTCGGTTAAGATAAGGAAAGGTTAGGTTTAGGCAACACAACTACTCGGTTAAGGTAAGGAAAGTTTCGGTTTAGGCAACAAAAGCACTCGGTTAAGGTAAGGAAAGGTTCAGTTTAGGCAACAAAACTATTCGGTTAAGGTAAGGAAAGGTTAGGTTTAGACAACAAAACTACTTAGTTAAGATAAGGAAAGGTTAGTTTTAGACAACAAAAGCACTTGGTTAAGGTAAGGAAAGGTTCAGATTAGGCAACAAAACTACTTAGGTAAGGTAAAGAAAGGTTAGGTTTAGGCAACAAAACTACTTAGTTAAGGTAAGGAAAGGTTAGGTTTAGGCAACAAAAGCAATTAGTTAAGATAAGGAAAGGTTAGGTTTCGGCAACAAAACTACTCGGTTAAGGTAAGGAAAGGTTAGGTTTAGGCAACAAAACTACTTAGTTAAGGTAAGGAAAGGTTAGGTTTAGGCAACAAAACTACTTAGTTAAGGTAAGGAAAGGTTAGGTTTAGGCAACAAAACTACTTAGTTAAGGTAAGGAAAGGTTAGGTTTAGGCAACAAAACTACTTAGTTAAGGTAAGGAAAGGTTCGGTTTAGGCAACAAAACTACTCAGTTAAGGTAAGGAAAGGTTAGTTTTAGACAACAAAAGCACTTGGTTAAGGTAAGGAAAGGTTCAGATTAGGCAACAAAACTACTTAGTTAAGGTAAAGAAAGGTTAGGTTTAGGCAACAAAACTACTTAGTTAAGGTAAGGAAAGGTTAGGTTTCGGCAACAAAACTACTCGGTTAAGGTAAGGAAAGGTTAGGTTTAGGCAACAAAACTACTCAGTTAAGGTAAGGAAAGGTTAGGCTTAGGCAACAGAACTACTCGGTTAAGATAAGGAAAGGTTAGGCTTAGGCAACAAAAGGACTTAGTTAAGGTAAGGAAAGGTTAGGGTTAGGCAACAAAACTACTCGGTTAAGGTAAGGAAAGGTTAGGCTTAGGTAACAAAACTACTTAGTTAAGGTAAGGAAAGGTTAAGTTTAGGCAACAAATGCACTTGGTTAAGGTAAGGAAAGGTTCAGTTTAGGCATAAAAGGCAGCTTCTTGCTTTAATTAAGGTCTTGATATTAACTGCCAAGCGGGAAATTCGTTTTTCCCCTTTTATCAATAGCACATGAATGCACCGTGGCACTGAGAGTCACACAACACCTTGGCTTTGGGTTTATTTTTGTCAAAGTTACTTCATCACGGTGTCGTAACGCCCACGTTCAGTTTGGAAAGTCAACGCGTCCTCCGGTGTGTTCACGTGTCAGTGGTAAACTCCAGAACTTGGGAACGGCGGTGCATTCATGTGCCATTTGGTTGGAAATCAAACCCAGAAAAAAAAAAAGATAAGCAAACGCAGGAATAGAGAATAGTGATGATGTGGGTTTGGCTGTTTGTTGCTTTACATAATTTGTAATGGCTGGGTACGGTGCCTGGCTGACCACCAAGTGGGAAATTAGTTTTTCTCCGAATTATCAACAGAACACGAATGCACCGCCCTTCTCTGTTGCACAACTGTCAATGCCCAGCAGATCTCCAGGATTTAATATTGTCACAGTTACTTTATCATTTCACGGTGGTTTGATTTAACGAGTGCATTTAATTGAAAAGTCTTAACATGTGGTGGTGCGTTCACGTGCTGACGGAAAGCACCGACACCCGTGACTTGGAAGCCGCTTTGCCAGGCGGTGCTGCATTCACACGCTTTGTAGTCGGGGAACTCAAACGAAGAAAATGAACGCCGAGCAAACAGAGGAACCGTTGAAAGGATGATGCATCGTCAAAAATGTTTTTAAGGTTGTGCGTGTGCAGTGCAACTGGGAAATTTGTCTTTGTCGGTTTTATCAAGAGCACATGAATGCACCTTTCCCTCCTTGTTGCACTTGGATACCGACGCAGCGGAATGTGCGTCTGCGCCAGCAAATAGTTGGTCTCGGGAAAAAAATGTCTCACCAACGAAATTCAAATATTTTCCAAACGCAGCGGAGGCTTCGACAGTCCATCTATCACCCAATTCTCAAAAAAACAGGGAAACGGAGACGGTCCTTGAAGCTTTCGAGGCCGCTCGTGAACTGTGCAGCCGGCGGTGCGGGTCGACACGAGGAAGGTCAAACGGCTCAGTGTGTCTTCCTGTATTTATGCGCTTTGTGTGTCCTCCTGTCTCTGTGTTTGTGTAATGGGATTTATGCGGCCTGCTCTCCGCCGCCGGGGTCTCCGCTGTTGTTCTACCCTGCTTTCACTTTCTCTCTCTCGCTATCTCGCCTTTTTTTTCTGTCCTCCTCTTCCATCATCTCTGCCTCTAGCTTTCCAAAAAACAGTCTAATTATTCTTAATGAGGCCCTTTTTCAGTTATAGTTTTTTCTTCATGCTCAAACGCTATAAGCTCTGTCTCTGAAACGTCTATACGTCTGGCTTTTACCCAGCGTCTCGGTCCAAATCTCTGCCTCACACTCGGCTTGTGGCTTTATAACACACTTTTTTTTTTTTTTTTTTTTTTTTTTTTGCAAAACTGTAAACATCGCTCTCGACATCACCGCACTGTTTTGCCAAGTGCCTCGGCGCGTTGACACATGAGAAAACACTTTTATGTAAATACTCGAGTTCACTTGCACACCAGGGCTCGAGCCGCATTTGGAAACATTTGGTTTGGACAACAACGGAGGCCAATGTTGCGACACAGGAGGAAGAGGAGGAGGAGGAGGAGGAAGGTTTTCATTTACACTGCAGAAAGTCAAAATCTTGAACAGTGAACAAGTAAAAATTTGCTTGTTCCATTGGCAAAATTTGTTTCTTGTTTCAAGCTAATTTTCGCTTGTTTCAAGTAAATTTTCACTTGAAACAAGTGAAAATTGTCTAAAAACAAGTTACTTCTGAGGTGATCATGTCTTATTTTAAGTGTAATGAGATATTTTGACTGGTAATAAGACATTTTGACTTGAAATAAGACAAATAATCTTGGTAAGAGTTTGACTTTTTGCAGTGTATACCATCAGTGTGTTGTTGTTTTTTTCTGTGTTGCTGCTTATTCTAATGATGGTTTTTTGTGCTGTATTGATGAAAAAACACAGTTTTCTGCAGGAGTTTGAAGAGTTTTGCAAGACTTGTTTGCTTTTGCAAGAGATGTTTAATGTTTCTCTGGTTTGGTGCAAGATTTTGTTGTTAGTGTGTAGAAAAAAATGTGGGATATGCTGATATTATTTGGGTTTTAGGAGCATTCTTTGGTCCCATATTATGATCACACTTTAGGAGTAAGAATTTCAACTGGTGTTTTTTTTGTTTGTTTGTTTTTTACTTCAGTTTTGCGACACACGGCCTCTCGCCTGGTTGCGGTCAGCGGTGTGTGTCGTAAACAGCGACAGTTGTCGGCCAGCAGTTTGCAAAGCTGGGGTTAGATGTGCATTTACAAAATAAAAGCCTGCATTTGCAGCCAGAAGGAGAAACACATCTATTTTTTAAACACGATAAAAGACTGGGATACCGAGTGGTTTCTGGATATGTGCAAACGATTTCAATAAGGAGGCTGAATGAATGTTGACAGGGCTGCATGTAAACGGGAATATTTGTAAAACGGCATATTTTCCTTTTCAGAATAAGGGCTGAAACTGTAAAGGTAGCGAGCGATGACACGTCAGATTATTCCTCTCTGTGTCGCTGCTCACAGTTTATTTGCTGTTGTTATTGCAGCTGGAGAGGCTTTGTGGTGTCTGTGCGCACACGGGAGCATCAGAACACACACTCACACACATGCAAACACACACTCATTCACAAAAAGAGACATGCTCACTGTAGCACCCGCCTCTTGAGCTTGTCACATCAGAAGCGGCGCGTTAATTTACATGAAACCGACACAGGCGGCTCAATGACAGCGGGGGGGCGTCTCGGCTTTCACCGCACGACGGCTGCCGGAGATCCTCGTTAACGGCAAATCCCAAACACACACAAACATGCCAGACTTCCCGGCTGCAGGAAGCCGCAGATGGATGCTACAAGCGGGATGCAGTCAGATGTGTGTGTCGCTCCAAAAAAGGTCAGCAAAGGTCACCGACGCAGACACAAGCCTCAGAAAGTGGATTATCAGTCTATTTACGCTCTTGGTGCTGCAAAGTTATCGGTGGTTACAGGGGCGAAAATCCCATTTCATTATTGGGGGGGACAATAAACAGCAAAATTTCAGAGAGTAATTCCTGGAGGGGACATGAACAAATGTCTGTCTGGCACGACTGGACCTCCCTCTTTCTCTCTTACGCTCCTTTGAAACTTGTCGTACAGCGTTGAGCCCTCAGCATGTTCATATGTTTTAAATAATGCTATTAAAAGCAATAATCCTTGAACCAAATTTCTTTGCTCACTGTTCTATTTCCACTACAGTCCATCAAAGCAGCTTTACAAGAACTAGAAACTCAAAATAAGCTCTAAAACTACAGGAAATACCTTGAATAATCCAACTACATCAAACTATTCTTCAAAAAAATTTATTGTAGTGTCAACAAAAAACAAAGCAAGATATGGCATCAAATAGTGACATACAGTATATGTTTGAGCTGTACACTGTCCCTTTGAGATCAAATAAGAAAATGAAATGAAACTATGCCACATAAAAATGCAACTTGAAATACAAAAAAAAAAAAAAAAAAAAAGATATCTATGTAGAGACAAACTCAAAATATCAGTAAAATATGAACTATTTCTGACATTAATATCCTGACCACTTGAGCTTGTAAACAATCATTAGCTATTAGTCATAACTTTTTAACACTTAAAAACACACTATTTTACATTTATAATTAGCACCGTTTGCATTGTGCTTTCATTGAATATTACTATATCATTCAAAATTATTTATTAGTGTTAACAATGTTTTTTCTGGGGGGGGGGGCAACTTTACGGATGGAGGGGTCTTGTTCCGCCTATGGATGGTTAAATAGCGAGGAACATAAAACCAGCAGGACACATGTCGAGAGCAGTTTTTTCTCCCCACTTGTATGAATGTTTTTGCCTCTCTGAGCTGCCGGCTGACACGGCGGCTCGCTGGCACGCGTCATTACCGCCAATCGATCATCGCAAATTGAGGGAAAACACATTTCGAGGGGCGAGCGCGGCTGTAAATAATGTGAACGGGTGCCCGGGTGGCGTTGCACGAGAGAGGATTCAGCTCATCACGTCCTTCATAAATCAGAGGAAAACGGTCGCGGACGCTCTCATCCATTTGCTCTGATTCACCGTGCATCACTCGTGCAGACGGCGTCGTTTTCTCAGTGCTGCTCAGTCAAGCCAAGTCAGTCATTATGAAGCAAAACTGTAATTCTTCCTACAAGGCATTGTCTGGAAAATAAGGAGCAAAACCTGCTGTTTCTACGCATTTTTTTTCTAGTGCACGGAGCCAAGTTGTAGCAGCAAGTATGCAGTTAATAGCAGAGCCTTCTAAAGCTGGCACGCTAGAGAGAGAGAGAGAGAGAGAGAGAGAGAGAGGTCATCATGACGAGTAACAAAATAAATATGACTTAAGCAGCATAAGAGGCGTTTTCCTTTTATTCCAAGAAAAAACACGACTCCGCTTCGACGTGACGAGCCGACATCACCGGTTCCAGCTCGTTTCCGGGGAGCTATTTGAGCGGCAATTATAATAGTAATAGTGATTATGAATCCAAAGCCAAATTTGCATCATCTGTAACTTCCCACGGCAGAAAAAAAAAAAAAAAGAGCAAAATGTGCTGCTGCTACAACTCGGCTGTGGGCACAAGCAAGTGAGACTTTTAAAGCTGGAACTGTCATAAAAAAAAAAAAAAAAAAAAAAAAAAAAAAAAGGTCAAACCACAAAAGAAGAAGATTAAAAGAAAATGGTCATCGTGAAGAGAAACAGCCCAAACGTCTGGTGTGACTTTAGCAGCGGCATCAGAGGAAGACTTCCCGAAGAGGTTTCACTTAAAAAACATTTCAAAAGGCGACTCGCTAAGCCGACGTTGGCGGTTCCGGCTCGTTTACGGGGAGCTATTTGAGCGTCGCGCGGCCTGACCTCTGACATGACCGCCCCCCGGGTCCCAGAGCCTCGCCGGGACGAAAGCCGCCGTCCTTCCGCACGTCTTTTTCCCCTCTTTGCTGCTTCCTGCTTTGTTTTCCGTCTGCAACCTGCTGCGCCGTCGCTCCTCACCGGATCATCTGGATTAAACCTGGATTAAACCGAATATAAATGAACGGGTTGAAGCCTTCCTGTTCCCGTGCTCAGTCCCGCCCGCCGCACTCCCAAACCGTAAACGTCCTCTGCATGCCATGTGACTTACATCTGTGTTTTCATGCAACACGCTGCTAGAACATCCGACATCAAAAGGCACATTAAAGCCAGAATCAAACCTCATAAAAGACTTTCTCACTCATTTATGGCCACTCATATTTTTTTTTTTTTTTTAATTCGGTGCAGAACACGATGATCCCTGTTGGCACCTAAATGCATCGTCTTGTACACGCATAAGGCATGGCATAAGACGTACTGTACATAAAGAATAATAATGCTGCCTATTATCGACTAAAAATATACATGAAATCTATGGAAAAGGGGGATTTAAAGCTCCCTCGATGAGTACAAATTGCGGTGTTAACTGTGTAATTCTTTTCGCCGTAAAACGGACCGTTTTAGGCCCTTAAAAGGTCGGCTTTGTGAAAAATGTGCTCCTCAATTTCCTGTGGAAGGGCTCACTGGTGCTTTTATTCTTATTTAACCAGGCGACTTCACTCAGAGCTCATTTATTTACAGCAGCAGCCCGAGGGAATAGTTAGAGGTGGACTAACCTCTCTCTCACACACACACACACACACACACACACACACACACACACACACACACACACACCTGGGAGCTGCACTGCAAAAAAAAAAATTCTGCATTTTAACACAATGTTTAGTCTCATATTCATGGTTCAAATCTTGTTTTTTCTTCAAACAAGGTCAAAAATCTGCCAGTGGGATGCGATAATCCCACTTGTTTCCAATGTTGATCGACTTGCTTCCAGAATGTCAAGTGTCATTTTCTTAATCCTAGTGGATCTTATCTGGATTATTCTGCCTTGTTTCAACAGATTTGTACTTGTTCCCTGACAAAATTCCTGAAGTAAGTGAAACTGCATTGGAAACAAGTGGGATTATCTCATCCTGCTGGCATTTTTTTTTTTTTTTTTTTTTTTACATTTTTGAAGAAAATCAAAATTTAGTAAATTATTTTGCATTTATTGATTAAAAAAACAAGAGAATCCCATTTTCCTTGATCAAAGTGGGCTTATTGGCTTTATTCCATTTAACCATTATGCCTTAATCTATATGTTCCTATATGTCATTTAATCTCATTTTAAGAGTTCAAATCTTGTTTTTCTTCAAGCAAGGTTCAAATCTTGTTTTTCTTCAAGCAAGGTAAAAAAAAAAAAAAAATCTAACAGTGGGACGAGATAATCCCACTTCCTTATCAACTTGTTTTCCATAATTTTCTTGAATCAAGTGTCGTTTTCTTGATCCTGGGCGCTGATCTGCCTCGTTCTGCCTCGTTTCAACACATTTACACATTCCGAAAAAAAAAATATCACGAAACAAGTGGAAGTGCATTGGAAACAAGTGGGATTATCTCATCCTACTGGTGGATTTTTAAACTTCTGTGAAGAAAAAACAGATTTCAAAACACCAATCTGAGCCTAAATGAGCTGTTGAGACGGATATGGTTTCTAGATAGAGTAGCAGCTCTGAAATAATCTGACTATTTTCTCATGCAAGTTTTATTATTACATCACATTGTCATCGCATCATAATCGTAACCCGTCTGTATCGTGCAACAAAAATCCTACCATGAGATCAGCACATTGTTTCGTTTTATTTTTAAGTTTTATTTTGCTTTGAGATTATTTTTAAGTCCGTACAGTTATGCCACTAATCTCCCAGCAGCCACATCTGGCGGCATCATGGCGGACGCGGAGGTCAAGTGGGGAATGCGTGCACTGTAACTCTAAATGACACCGGAATGTTCCTTTTTCGAGATGCCAGCGTGGTCGCCGTGCGCCGACGTGAATTACGACGTGTGTTTCCCGCTTCGCTCTTCGTGCTGTACAGTGAATTCCCCCGGCGAGCCTTTAGAGAGCAGAGGACATGTTGGCCTTATTGGAAACAGGCTTTTGCCGCCATGACACACACACACACACACACACACACACACACACACACACACACCGACACAGGCCTGCAGCTCACAATACACTCGCCTCTGCAAACCCCCTCTGCATTCTGGACTTTTCTCGTTGAATTACAGCCACATGTGGGGCAAAAAACCTCTGGGCAATTTTCCCTCTTTCTTTAAATGTGTGTGTGCGTGTGTGTGTGTGTGTGTGTGTGTGCGTGCTGGTAATTTTCTGCTTTCAGGACATGAGGAACTTGAGGCCGACAGCCAGGCACGCTAGGCCTTAGCTTGGCTGGGTCAACAGTCACCTCACTGTGCGGCGTTCCCCGTAGAGCGCTGTGAACACACACGAGCGGGGGGCCCTCGCTGATATTCACACACACACACACACACACACACACACGCATGCCAACCCCCTGAGCGATCATGTCCAATTTGCAGGTCGGGTTGAGTGTTGGGAGATGGAGGTGGAGGCGATTTGCCAAGGATAACATCACGGTTACAGTTGTGCGACCATTACAAAACCATATTTACATTTTAGACGCTTTTCTTTCAGGCAGGCTTACCCCAGCAGGGGATCATGGGAATTCACCACCTCGAGCTCGAGATGGCCGACAAGGCCTGGCTGTTCCATTCGGGTTGCGTTCTGAAATCTGAAGCATATGGGCCGTGGAGGGCCAGATTTTCTCCGGTTTCAGATTTTACATTTTCCCTGCTTCTTTTAATGGACACTGGATGCATGTGGCCTAATGTGCAGCTAGATTAAATATATGGCAACAAGTATAAACATGTACATCTCAACAAATTATTTAGTCTCATATTGAGTCTTGAAATCTTGTTTTTCTTCAAACAAAAAGGTTTAAAGTTAAAAAATCTGCCAGTGGGATGAGATAATCCCACTTGTTTCCAGTGCAGTTTCACTTGTTCCAGGATTTTTTTTGTCTGGGAACGACTTTAAATGTGTTTAAACGAGGCAGAATGAGGCAGATCAGACCACTAGGATCAAGAAAATGACACCTGATTCAAGAAAATCCTGGAAACAAGTGGGATTATCTCATCCCACCGGCAGATTATTTACCTTGTTTGAATAAAAACAAGATTTGAGCACTGAATACGAGACTAAATGACTTAGGAAGATGGAGATTAAGGCATAATGACATGAGACATGGCCAATCAGCCCACTAGGATCAAGGAAATTGGGATTATCTCGTCCCACTGGCAGATTTTTTTAACCTTGTTTGAAGAAAAACAAGATTTGCAGCCATAATGAAATCAAAAAACGATTTTCTCAGCTTGGTTGTTAGTTCCCCATGCCAGCATATTCAGTTTTTGTAAATCAATAAATGCATGAATGAATGAATGAATGAATGAATGATACTTTATTAATCCTTTGCAGGAAATTACATGCAAAATAATCCACTAAATTTTGATATTCTTGTGTTTTTATATCAAAATGCCATTACTTCTACATTGTGGAAAACCCACAATCCCATCCCAGATTATTTAACAGTGATGCCCCCTCAGATTAGGACAACAAGCAATGTAATTTCCATAAAACTAAAACTACAGTCGTCTAAAATGCAATCTCAGTTATTGCGGCTTCAAATTCAGCTGTGGATCAAGTCTTTAGGGGGAAAATAAACTAAAGATTAAAAAAAAGATAAACTTTTACAATATAGGCCTGTAATTATTGGGTTTTATTAATCAGAATCAGAATGAGAAACACTTTAAAGATCCTCCAGGGGAAACTGTGTTCAGTGGAAGCTCGAATTTCTGAGAGAAAAGTGAAACGAGATTGAGATTAGAGATTAGGTTTGGGTCAGATCGGGTTCAGCAGTTTGCTGTGGTTGACCAGTTGGGTCGAGTTCGGGACAGAATATTCCCAGCCGTGGTCGGTGTCCGGTTGAAATTCCAGCTCTAATCCGATCTCTAATCCCAGCAGGCCACATGGACGCTAATGGACGACTGAAACAGGATTGGCTTTCTGCGCGAGGGCCACCGGTGGCAGCCTGAGAAGACAGAGTTACCTGTAAAAAAAAAAAAAAAAAGAGAGAGAGAGAGAAAGAATGAAGGAAAGACGGAGAAAAACAGGGGATAGTGTGGCAAGGAAGCAGGAGAAAGGAGGAGATTTAGGGATCCAGGATTACCGAGAGCGGAAAAGACAGACAGACAGAAAAAGGGGAGGACGAGTCGGAAAAGGAGAGGGATTAAGTTGAAAACCAGAAATCAGGGTGACGGGCAGACGGGGCGTACGGCGGGCAGAGCGGTGATTTACGAAGCGAGCCGAGACGAAAACGAGGAGCGCAGGGAGGGAACGAGGGAGCGAGGGAGACGTTTCATTTCATCCAGATTAAGTCGTGGCCTGTCTGTTTCTGTAAATCACGTCAAAGCGAGTAAATCTCCGTCTGAGCGGCCGAGGTGTGAGAGAGAGAAAAGGCATGTTCCTGTACGTCCGTCTGAGGGCCGAGCCTGAGAGGAGAGAGAGAAATAAAGCAGAGACAGGAGGACAGACGGAGGGACGGACGGACGGACGGAGAGAAGGAGAGAGGGAGGGAGGGAGTGAGATGTCAGGATGAAAAGAACAGCACTCTGCCTTTTATTAATGTGGTGATGAAGGAAGACTGGGGAGGAGAAGAAGACACGGAGTGAGAGAGAGGAAGAAGAAGAAGAGAGGGAGGAAGAAAACATATTTAAGAGATGTAGAGAGATGGAAGAAAACCAATGAAGAAAAGAAAAAAAACTGATTTTCGACCGGACTGCTTATCATCTACAATATTAAAAAAAAAAAAGTTATTGAACAATTTTCAGTGTTTTTTCTTCATACAAAGGAAATAATCTGCCAGTGGGATGACATAATCCCACTTGTTTCCAGAATTTTCTTGAAACGACTGTCATTTTTTATTAATCAGGCTGATATCTGGCATTTTGAGATTATTGGCCTCGGTCGATATCAGCGACAAGCAAAGAACGTCTGCTTGTTAAGTGAAGTAAAAATTGATTTAATTTTTATTTACTCGTTTTTTAATTTTATTTTAGAAACTTTAATTTTTGACCACCTGTGGACATTTATTTAGTTGATGCATGTTTTTCATTTAAAATAAGTGCACAGCAGAGCCACTTAGACAAACAGAGGCAAAACAAGACAAGCATGAGGGTTAAATAAATGTTCAGTCAAATTCATTTTGTGTCTGAGTTGTTATTATTATTATATCGATGTATTTCATCAAATGCTGAAAAATTAAAAAAAAAAAAAAATTAAAAATCATCAAAATATAAATAAAACAACAACATGATACCGGTATTATCTGTCATTCCCAGAAAAAAAAACAGAGGGATTTAACATTGCGGAAAAATAAGTAAAATAAAAAAAAAAAAAAAAAAAAAAAAAAAAACAGAATAGCACAGCAAAATCTGCAGCATCAATTTAACTTTAAATTTGATTTTTAATCTCTTAAAAATCAACAGCATGTCAGTGTTTCCATAAGATGACATCATCACAGAGCATTTAACACTTTTAGATCATTTTGAATATATGAGCTGTGAAATTACGACCAAAGAGACACACATTAACGATCCAAAGGCCCAAATATCCAGAGGAGGAGGAAAAAATACCCTGATGATGATGATGATGATGATGATGATGATGATAATGCAGTTTTTTTGATTACATGGTGACTCAAACATGTTTCCATTTTTTCTTCCAGGTGACGGAGAACATCATCTCCAAACAAACCTTCATAGGTGAGTAACACACACTCGCACATGAACTATGACATAACACTCTGGCACACACACACACACACACACACACACACACACACACACACACACACACACACACACACACACACACACAGCACGACAACCCCTGTGTGGCGTTTGAAACTTCATTCCTGCCGTTCTTTCGTTCTCCCTGCCAGAGGCCAGAACCATGCCGCGCACTTTCAACGCCTCGGGGTCAAAGTTCATGACCTCGGTGACCCAGAGGCCATCGGCCCACCTGACCCTCCGGGACACCAGCTCTCCAGGTGAGATGTTTATGTGTGTGTGTGTGTGTGTGTGTGTGTAACATGAAATATAGTGTCACAGGTCAGGAAAGGAAAAGGATCATCTTTAAAGGTGTTTCCTTTCATGTGTCGTTCTGTTGGTCAGTTCACTCGTTAAGCACAGCAATACTGCAAAAACATCCATCTTTACAAGTCACTCATGGAGACTCAAAAGCTTGTTTTTCTTGAAATAAATCAACAAGTGAGATGAGATAATCCCACTGGTTTCCAATCCAGTTTCAGTTGTGTCAAGATTTTATTCTGGGAACATGAATAAATGCGTTGAAACAAGGCAGATTAAAGGCAGATTAAAGGCAGATCAGGGCTTTTCGGGTCAGGAAAATGACACTTGATTCAAAAAATGATGGAAACAAGTTGATTAGCGATGGAAACAAGTGAGATTAGCTCATCCCACTGTCAGATTTTTTAGTTTTCTTGAAGAAAAACAAGATTTGTACACTGAAGATGAGACCAAACGGCCTGTACGATCGGCATGTATTGCAGTACAGACGCCAAAATCATCCCTGTGGCTCCATGCTAAGAGCCACCAGACACAGTGTTTACACCAGCAAACTGAAAAGCCTCATCAGCTGTGCCACTACAGGTTGAATGACGATTTTGGAGTATCACTAAGTGGCAGAGTGGATCACAACGGGTATTTATTGATACAACAGTCGATTATTATTTAGCACGGGAATGAACACTGCAAAAACTCAAAATCTTACCAAGATTATTTGTCTTATTTCAAGTCAAAAATGTCTTATTACTAGTCAAAATATCTCATTACACTTAAAATAAGACATGATCACCTCAGAAGTAACTTGTTTTTAGACAATTGTCTCTTGTTTCAAGTGAAAATTTGCTTGTTTCATTGGCAAAATTTGTTTCTTGTTTCTAGCTAATTTTCACTTATTTCAAGTGAATTTTCACTTTTTCCAACTGGCAAATTTTGCCAATGAAACAAACAAATTTTCACTTGTTTCAAGCAAATTTTCACTTGAAACAAGTGAAAATTGTCTAAAAACAATTTACTTCTGAGGTGATCATGTCTTATTTTCAGTGTAATGAGATATTTTGACTAGAAATAAGACAAATAATCTTGGTAAGATTTTGCGTTTTTGCAGTGAAGGTAAAGCACATTTTACAGTCACACATAAACGTCATGTAAAGCACAAATGTACACATCGCATCAGGGCTCATATTGAAGCTTCTGCACGTCTACGTTGATGCGCATGTTGTTCAGTTCCTGTGCACAAACACCCGCTCATGATCGACCAATCAGAGCGCGCAACGTCGTGAAGTTGAGTTGTTCCTTGGGCAGGTACGCCACACCTGCGCAGAGACCCTGTCCGACCTCAAACACGCCTCCAACAGCGGCAGTTTACACGCAGAGACGTCTTTTACCTTGTGGTTTAAAACGCTTTTAAATCACAAACAGTGTGACTGCACGTCCGAATGTGTTTTTTAACCCCTTCAGACCCTGCGTCCATTGGAATGGACATGACATATTTCTGTCTCTAAACCAATAAAGACTGGGTAATTGAATGATGTCAGTAATGCTGGTCACTGGTTGGATCCTGATTATCCAATCATAATCATGTTATGACTTTGAGCACGCTCTGAGAGAGTGACAGACATCGGACAAGACAAGCATGGCTGAGCGACTGCAGAGAGGGAGGAGTCAGTGCCCATTTTCAATCAAAAATATAAATTTATGTTACAAGTGATAATATTTTAAGTCATTTTGAACATACATCATATGGTTAATTTACAGGATTTTTTCAAAGTCTGATGTCCTTTGCAATGGACATGAAAAAATACTATTAAAAACATGAGTTAGCAAAAATGTGTATTTTCCACTTTGTTTTTATGTTGGAGAGGAGTCAGAATCAGTTAAAAAAAAAAAAAAAAAAATTGCCCAGCAGAAAAAATGCGGGTCTGAAGGCGTTAAATGTGTGTGTGTGTGTGTGTGTGTGTTAGTATCGATTCATCTGCGTGCGACCCTAAAGGGTGTTGACAGACCGCTTTGGCTTCCTGATGTTATTTCCACACTTTACAAAGGGCGAGGACCAAGTGGTATGCGCGTGCACACCTTTTTTGTGTGTGAGTGTGTGCATGTGTGTGTGTGTGTGTGTGTGTGTGTGAGAAGGAAGAAGGAAGGACAGGGCACTCATGAAATGAATGTGCAAACCTGGATTTCTCCTAAGGAAGTACAGTCACAGAGCAAGAGATATATTTATAAGCAGAGAGAGGATTAGATAATGTGGGGC
The DNA here is from genome assembly GCF_902150065.1 of Myripristis murdjan. NCBI lineage: Eukaryota > Metazoa > Chordata > Actinopteri > Holocentriformes > Holocentridae > Myripristis > Myripristis murdjan. The sequence goes on from NC_043997.1 coordinate 7,016,428, forward strand.
TGAGAGAGAGCAAGAGGAAGCAAACAACAGGGAGAGAGAGAGAGAGAGAGAGAGAGAGAGGGTGGGGGAATAGAGGTGAAAAGGAGAGAGAGAGCATCTGGTTAAAGGAATCCCCTGCCGTGAGAAACGAGAGACAAAGTATGTACTAATGCACATAAAGTGAGCGTCTCTGAGCTTACCTGCAGTTTTATGTCTCAGTAGTCGTCCGGCCATATGAGAGAGAAGAGCTTTATGTAAAACACACTTATTGCATGTAAAGCGATGGTTATTAAAACTTCCAAGAGTGTGTGTGTGTGTGTGTGTGTGTGTGTGTGCTTGTGTTTGTATTCTATTTCTGTCGGTGATATATTCCAGGGAAGCCCAGGGGATTTAACGGGGATAGCCGCATCGCTACACAGACACACGCAAAGAAAAATATCCACACCGTTTATCTGGGGCTTATGGAGGAGAGCAGAGGGACTTCATGGACTTCACTGTAAAAAAAAAAAATAATAATAATAATAATAATATTTTTTTTTCTCCAGCAAGTCATTTAGTGTCATCTTCGGTGTTCAAATCTTGTTTTTTCTTCAAACAAGTGCAAAAAAAATATAGTCAGTTGGATGAGATAATCCCACTTGTTTCCAACGCACCATGTTGCACGATGCAAAGTTCACAATTCAGTGTAACTACAATGTGATGTAATAAATAAAACTGGCATGAAAATATAGTAAGCTTATTGCAGAGCCACAAAATCTCCTCAGAAACCTTATCTGTCTCAACAGCTCGTTTAAAATCTTGTTTTTCTGCAAACAAGGTAAAAAAAAAAAAAAAAAAATTCAGCCAGTGGGATGAGATAATCCCACTTGTTTCCAATCCAGTTTCACTTGTTTCGGTATAAATCTGTTGAGTCAAGACAGAATGAGGCAGATCATCCACTAGGATCAAGAAAATGACACTTAATTCAAGAAATATTCTGTGAAACAAGTTAATTAAAGTGGGATTATCTCATCCCACTGGCTGTTTTTTTTTTTTCCACTTGTTTGAAGTAAAACAAGATTTGAACTCTGAACATGAGAATAAATGACTTGGGAACATGGAGACTAAGGCATAATGGAATAAGGCAGATCAGACCCTTCAGATCGAGGAAAATGGGATTATCATCGCACTGCCAGACTTTTTGTTACCTCGTTTTGAAGAAAAACAAAATCTAGCCACAATGAAATGAAAAATGATTTCCTCAACTTCTTAGCTGATTAGTGGGAGATTACTTACTAACCCTAACCCTAACCCTAACCCTAACCGTGAAGGCTTAAAAAATAATCTCAAACTAAAATAAAACAAGGGACGGCACAATGCGCTAATCTCACACTATAATTTGTAGCATGATAAGGGAGGTTCACAACTCGATGTGACCACGATCTGATATAATAAATACAACTTGCATGATAAAATAGTAAGCTTATTTCAGAGCCACAAATCTGTCTAGTAACCATATCCGCCTGTTTTTCTTCAAACAGGGAAAAAAAATTATATAAGCGGAATGAGATAATCCCACTTGTTTCCCATGCAGTTTCATGTGTTTGAGGATTTTTTTCTATGGGAACAAGTATAAATCTGTTGAAACAAGGCAGAATAAAGCAGATCAGCCACTAGGACTCTAGAAAGAAACTGATTAGCGCTGGAAACAAGTGGGATTATCTCATCCCACTGGCAGATTTTGGACCTTGTTTGAAGATTTTAGCACCAAAGATGAGACGAACATGTTGGGGTTTTTTTGCAGTATTGAATATGACATCCAAAACCAATTGGCATTTTCCCTACTCTTCCCACATCGCCCCATGTGGTGAAAACTGCCCATGTTTACTGTTAAATTAAGCAGTAAACATCGGGCTGTACATGGTTATGATTCCACAAAACCACAGAAGATTCTGCCTGCACGAAATGCACATGCAAAAGAAAACAGCTCCTTTAAACACACAAAACACTCACAGAGCGAGTGCAGCCTGTGGACTGGAGTCAGTCTTGCACAAACAAAATCTGAGACAACACTTTCAACGACTCAACAATAAACTTTATTTTTATGCGGCTGCTGCTGTATTTTTACATTAAAACAGACAGAACTTGAACTTTGTCCCAGTTCAGTTTGTGATAAAACCGAGCTGTGGTAAAAAAGAAAAAACAAGGAACAGATCTATTGTGCCATCATTCTGTCACATTCTCTACTTTTTTTATCCTTCCTGTATCTGTATCATTAATTTTGTTTCTCAATCTTGTTCTTTTCTCAGGGTTCCCTCAGTATCCGATCCCCACACCGGGTCTCCACCAATCCTGTCGCCACGTGGTCCGCTCGTGGGCCAACCAGAGCTTTGGAGCTCACCTGCACAACATGACCTTGTCCAACGGGAAGCTGCGAGTTCCCCAGGATGGGCGGTACTACCTGTACTCGCAGGTGATTACACCCACAGTGTCATTTCACCCAGACAAAACCAGAAAACTAGACGCTCTCCTCTGGTTCTCTGCTTTAGATTTCATGCACACTTTGGTTTGGTTCGTCATCAAACATAAAGGTGAACGTCACAAGTCCAGTTTCTTCACACTTTAGGGCTTTTAGACTGCACCAATCCTTTCTTCTGCAATCAAATACATGCTTGCGTCAAAACTGAAACAGCAACTAGTGACTTTTAATGAATGCCAACTATCAGTTTGACTTTTGAAATCATCTAAATAACAAGATATCATGATTAGAGACAGGCTGATTAATCAGCTGGCTGATTAATTGGGCCGATATCTGTGCTTATTGGAAAAAACCGCATTGGTCAACCACTAATCATGACTTGTCATCAATGAATTGAACAAATCTGCATCATATCAAGTCAGTCAGTCTCATCATCAGTGTTAAAATCTTGTTTTTCTTCAAACAAGTCAAACAATCTGCCAGTGGGATGAGATAATCCCACTTGTTTACAACACTGATCAACATGTTTCCAGAACTGAAGTGTCATATTCTTGATCCTAGAGGGCTGATCTGTCTTATTCTGCCTTGTTTCAACAGATTTATGCTTGTTCCCAGAGAAAAACAAATCCTACTGGGAGGATTGTTTCACTTTGACACTAAATATGAGACCAAATAACTAAAAGAAAAATGTTCAAATCAAAGGCAGCTTTACCAGAGTTAGGAGGACAGCATAGAAACATTTAATCCTGTGATATTCATGACTTCACTTGTTCTTTTCCTCTTCTCAGAGCCATAACTGCATACTTTTTTTTTTTTTTTTTTTTTTAGCAAAAATAAGAGTGTAACTTTGTGCTTCTCACACTTGCATTGGTTTAATTACTGCCCGGCCTCACCCAGGTGTATTTCCGTTACCCGTCCCCGGCGGCCAGCGACGGTGACCAGCGCAGCGTCAGCCACCAGCTGGTCCAGTGTGTCTACAAGAAAACCTCCTACCCAAGTCCCATACAGGTACAGTGTCATCCTGTTGCTTCCATTCGGCCTTTTTTGCAAATTATAAGTGAGCTTTTTGAAATGCTGACAAGGTGCAACTCACATGCATTTTGCATTAATGGCGATTATGGCTTCTCGTGTGTGAGCAAAATTAAGATCTCAGGTTTTAATACCAGAGCGGGCTTACCACAAATTACTTGCAGTCAGTGAAGTAATACTCATTATTTCATGTAATCTTGCTGTGCTTGTTATTTCCTGGGAGAGACGATAAAATGCACGGGTGGAAAAAATAGCCTTTCAGTGACGACAGCGCTTTCCATCTGCGAACAAAGACACCGACCGAGATACAAAACTCATCATGTCATTCCTACGCAATCATTCATTCACAAAGTCTACTTCATTACAGTTTTTGGAATAAGTATCTGCATGCCACAAAATTCATGTCAAGCAATATAAAAACTGTCAGAATCAGAATCAGAAATACTTCATTGATCCCCAATGGGATATACAAAAACATGAATATTACAGCAATAAATACAGCGATAACAAATTGAGCATATGTAAAACGTACACCTGTACATGGTATTGCACTGTTTAAAGTCCTACAGGTACACATTATTGCAGATATACACAGATATATTAGTATTTGTATTGGTGGTGATGCCATAGGCTGGTAGAGTTCTTCCTTATTGCCACTTAAATCCCTTTTGTCTGGTCTCATGTGCTTGCAGCTCCTGAAGGGCGTGGGCACCAAGTGCTGGGCCCCCGACGCCGAGTACGCCCTCCACTCCGTCTACCAGGGGGGCCTGTTCGAGCTGAGGGCCGGGGATGAGCTCTTCGTCTCCGTCTCGTCCCCCACCATGGTCAACGCCGACGACTCATCCAGCTACTTTGGTGCCTTCCGCCTGGACCTCTGAGACAAAGAGACGGATCAGTACAGGGAAGGATGGATGGAGGGATGGATGGAGGGAGGGGGTCTGGAGAAAACAAGGAAGAATCCGATGAAAAAGGTCCGTTTAACACAGCTGGGAGACATTGGCTTGGATCTTGGAAATTGGACATTGGATCTCGGATGGATGGATTGAAGAATGGTGGGACGGGACATTAGGTGGTTTTCCTTCCGTGAGGAATTCTGGAAGAGGACGGGGTGAGGAAAGAACGGCAAGAGAAAGAGATGATGCCTTAACTAAATCTGTATGTTGACAGCGAGATGTATTGAGATCCAGATGCAATCACACAAAAGCAAATGTGCTTGTAGATTTGTTTAATTTTTGTACTTCTTCATTGATTCCTCCGGGCAGAAACTGGCTTTTGGAGGTCCAAGTGCCCCGAGACTTTCCTCACCCTAAAAATTAGGCCTCCCTGTATCTCACACGACCATGAATCTCGGTGTATCTCGCAAGTCGGCATCGGAAAGCAATCGGACCCTTGGATTCGGATTTGGACCAAAGAATGTATAGACAATAAAAACTCAAACTTGTACATCGTAGATGTAAGGAAGGACCGTGGAATGGTAGCAAGTGAAAATCTAAAGATCAAACCAAAGCAAAAAATGTGGAATATACCTTTTTTTTTTAAGTGTGCCATGAGAGAACTGTACATATGAACGGCTGAAAATGAAATTCAAGCAATGAACTGTGGTGATTTTAAACAGTAATAAATGTGTATATTACCCGGACTGGACGTAAAACCACTTGGAGGATATTCCTGAGGACTTTGTAGATCTGTGGATTTATGCAAAGACATTTTGGAGGAGGATAAGGACTGCCTCTCTGTGTTGGATACTGTATCTAGACTGTGGAAATAAATGCATAGAGACAAAGTGTTTGAATAAAGGAGTCTGCAAAGGAAAGGAGGAGTGGAAAATGGAGGAGAAAGACGGGGGGGATCTTGTAAATGTCTTTCAGAATGAAGATAAAAGGACGATAAAAGGACAGAGACAGAGATAAAGAGGCTGGGGGGAGGTATGCAGTCCTACCAGTCCTCCAGTCTTGTGGTTGAACTCTTTTTCTTTTCATTTTTTTTTCCCCCAGTTTGTTTCTCCTTCAGCTGCACAGAGTTTTATCTGTCATGTTTCTCATGTCCGACCGGTGAAGCTGCATTCTCCCCCGTTTGAAAGATCGCTCAGTCGACCTAGAAAAGCACCAAACATGCAGAACATCAGGATAAACTGGCTCACACACACACACACATGCATAAACACACAGAAACAGAGGCTTTCCGATAGTGTGACAAAACTACAGCTCCATCACAGAAGACAAGCTGTGCCTTAAACATGCAATGGCCAACAACAGAAACAGCTAGCTAAAACAGATTGTTGTGGACATTCAACATTTTTAAATAATAATAATTTGTTTTTGTTCCAGATTTTGTTTCTCGTAGCAAAGTAAACTATCTTATCTTTAGTCCAAGTCGCTTTTGAGTTGTAGCTTGCAAAGAGTTAGCTTGGTTAATGTGAACAAACTGTTAGCGGGCTAATTTACCAAAGCCGCCAATTTCAGTGTCATGCCAGTGTTCACGTCGTTTGATATTTACCTTCAGTACAACCTGCTGACATGTAAATATGCATTCACGTCAACATTTCACTCATAATTACAAGGAATCTCACATTTTTCTGAATGGAGGTAAAAAAAACACGGCGGTCGCTCCAAAGTGGCGGCTGTTAAACGTAAATAAATCCAAATGTAATGCTAATTTTGTCATTCATGTCATTTAAACCAACAAAGCAATCATAAATCTGAGCATTTTTTTTTTTTAAATGAATGGTTTAATTTGATTATATTTTGCTACAGATTTGGCAAACGGTAGCATTAGCTTACCTTAGCCTTCCCAAATGACGTGAACACTTGCAGGTCGTATTAATGGGAATTTTTCCAACTTTCCCTCCAAAACAAAGTGAATGCAGCATTAACACTGAACTACCAGCTGCTAGTAAATTTATAATTTAAATATGTTTGCCAGTGTGAAAATCAGACTTTATAACATCAAGACAGAAAAGACTGGATGGTTAGGCTGCTTTTAGCGAGCTAACGCGCTAACAGGCAGGGCTGGGCGATGTAGCCTATTGATAAATTCAAAACACAGTATCATTGATCAAACACCATCATATCAATATTGTTATTGTGAAACTGCAGAGAATTACAGGGTTCATGCTTTCCTAAGACGTTTTCACACAAGATTTCGGATCATCAGTGAATATTAATGTGGTTTTTGACCGAGTAATTGTCTAATAAATTCAGAAAATTGCACGGAATAGAGTGTCTAAAAAGAGGAAAACAACACTTATTCCATTACACAATATTACAATAACCAAAATACCACTTATCAATCTAATATTGCCCGGCTTGAGTACCATGATGAGGTTGAAATCAGTCAGACTGATCAGTGGAAAAATTTGATTTTGAGTGGAAAAACAGCACAAAACTGCACAGTGACTTTTTAAATTCTGTCCAATCAGCTTCTCACAGCCACTTTCCCAGAGCCGAGGACCTCCAGTGTGGTCCGGAGGGTGCCTGACGTCACCCCCGAGCCTCGCGTTGGTACACACACACACACACACGTGCATGTAACATGTGCATCAGCTGTGCAGCAGACAAGCGGTGCTGCGTGGACTGCACACACACACTCATGTGCTGTTCATTAGCAGCCAAACTACTGCACTAAACAAACACACAGGAGGTGAAATGTAGGGAGACGCAGGCCAGAGACAGAAACACACACACACACACACACACACACACACACACACAGCTATATAAGGAAAATTGGGGACGAAAAAGGGATATTTAAAGACAAAAACCATGCACGGCCTTGTACGGTCTCACTGTCTGCACACACACACATACACACACACACACACACACATCACACCACATCCATTATCCTCTGCAGACATACATATCATTCAGGCTCTATGCAGTTGTACTCCCAGTGTCAAACACACACACAAACACATTTATCCACACTGTCTAGCCTCCCTCTGCCATCTGGTTGTTGTCAGTGATCGGTCAGGCATGCAAGTTAAAGTTGTGTGTGTGTGTGTGTGTGTGTGTGTGTGTGTGTGTGTGTCTATTTGTGTGCCTTGGTGAAAAGGGCTTGGTTCACTTGAACAATGGGCAAGAAAAATAGGTCAAACACACACATACACACCTAAGTTTGTTTGGGTGTGCTACAAGCAATTAGCTTCCATTGAAAATAAAGGGCTAACACACATTCACACTTATACACACACACACACACACACTAATAGGGTGACATCCAGGCTAAACCCATCCTCCTGGCACCGCGGTGCTTTAAACCTGTGTACATAGTGTATTAAAAACTTAGATCATACAGCGGAGAGGTTAAGGAAGCTTCTAGGAAAACCGACAACACACACCGTTTGTTTTTCTGAGCGAGGCACAAAATTGAAGGGAAATTTCATCTCGTGTTTGATTGCTGTTTTAGCCCTTTGCGGCATGAACCCGGCCACGGCCTCTGCTGGGGTTTTCCTCCGGCCTGTTGACGCTACGACGCGCCACACATGCCAACGCCGCTCTTGTTCTGTGAGTCGAAGCCTCGGCCGGTTTATTGGCCCGGGTGGAAACTCAAATAATCAAGTTTTATGGTCCGTCTTGGCCCATGTGGCCCCTCCAGCCAAAATGACCGGGTTCATTCAAACAGGTCCGGCAATGCTGATAATACAACACACACACGCAAAGTGTAACGTTCAAATCCCCCGGACCACCTGCGAAAACTTGGCGTTGAATGGGTTTGAGTGGAGTTTGTACTGAATGTGTGTAATGCTGTGAATGTGTAGCAGTGAGATGCTGGAAAATAATAAACAAGTGTGTAAACTTTCCCTGTGTATATGAAAATGTATAGCGTGCTGCAAAAAAAAAAAAAAAAAAAAAAAAAAAAAATCACCATGTGTAGCCATTTAGTCTCATTTTTCATTGTTCAAATCTTTTTTTTTTTTTCAAACAAGGTCAAAAATCTGCCAGTCGGATGAGATAATCCCACTTGTTTCTCACACTAATCAACTTGTTTCCAGAATTTTCTTGAATCAAGTGTCATTTTCTTGATCCTAGTGGTCTGATCTGCCTTTTTTAAACATATTTAAACTTGTTTGCAGAAAAAAAAAAAACATGAAACAAGTGAAACTGCACTGGAAGCAAGTGGGATTATCTCATCCCACTGGCAGATTTTTTACCTCGTTTGAAGGAAAACAGGATTTGCAAAATCTTACCTAGATTATTTGTCTTATTTCAAGTAAAAATATCTTATTTCTAGTCAAAATATCTCATTACACTTAAAATAAGACATGATCACCTCAGAAATAACTTGTCTTTAGACAATTTTCACTTGTTTCAAGTGAAAATCTACTTGAAACAAGTGAAAATTAGTTTGAAACAAGAAACAAATTTTGCCAATGGAACAAGCAAATTTTTACTTGTGACAGTGAAGTGAACAAGTAAAAATTTGCTTGTTCCATTGGCAAAATTTGTTTCCTGTTTGAAGCTAATTTTCACTTGTTTCAAGTAGATTTTCACTTGAAACAAGTTGAAACAAGTGAAAATTGTTTAAAGACAAGTAATTTCTGAGGTGATCATGTCTTATTTAAAGTGTAATGAGATATTTTGACTAGAAATAAGACATTTTTGACTTGAAATAAGACAAATAATCTTGGTAAGATTTTGACTTTTTGCAGTGTGCGCATTAAATATGAGGCTAAATCAGTTGTTAAGATGAATATTTTTTGCAGTGCAGCCACAGGAGCCTGACCTCTGAGAGAAGAAAACATTCCTGCTGTAGGGATTCATTAAACATCACATTATGATTTGTTAAAGTTAACTGGCAGAAGTGCTACTGGGCCTTAATCCTCATTTCCATATCACATTTGCAGCGCTCAATGGTGGGAGGCACAAATTGCGACCCACCCGCTGTTTTGTTTTAACCACCTTGAAATGAAATCCTGTCGGAGGAGAGATGGTTTTAATTTCGGGGGGCGTCTGGCGCAGGGAGCGCTCTCGTCTGTCAGCGCCGTCGCTTTCCCACTGCAAACAAATAAAGACGCCAAGTTAGAGATGATGCCTCGGCGCTGCGATCCAGAACCGCGCTCGCCTCCAACTCAAACATGTACAACAATACGAAGAGAATTAGGGCCTGTCTGGCTCGCGCGGCCGAGGGCTTTGTTGCCCCAAAAAACATCTCAATAACTGCACACATCCATATTCAGAGAGCTGCGCTTTGACAAATGAACATCTTACCTGGAGCTCATCTGTCACTGTCCATAAAATACAAAGGATCCAGCTCTTTTCTGCAGCACAGACTCCAGTTACTGTCTAAAATTTCCTGTAAAAAGTCAAATTTGTGATATCAATAATAACATGCAAGCAGATTTCCCAACACGAGAGTCAAATCCGGCTCGGCTCAGCTTGGATTTGGGGTTCACGTCAAGTTTTTGAATCATTACATTTACTCGACACAATCCAAATGGGATCATATCTATACACAGCAGCCAGGTTTTATTACAAGAATTACCACCCGTGTGAGCGAATTAGATTTATATTAATGTGTGTGTAGGGGTCTGGCAGCGACTGCAACGTACGCCCGCGACGCTTTGCTTCAAAAAGACGGCGTGAATCAGCCAGACAAGCCGGGCTGTCTCGGGGGAAAATGACTCACTGGGCAATTAAAATCCCACCAATTGGACGAACCGTCTATAGGAGTGTGTGCACGAGTGTGTGAGTGTGTGTGTGAGAACAAGAGAGCGCACGCACATGTGATCTCACCCCGAGGCCAATATAATCCATTATATTTTCAACATGAAAGCATCACAGCCCATTACTGTATAACTTGGCAGTCAATTTGTATTATTGCCTATTGGCTGGGTTTCATTTGTATATAAAATACTTAAATCTGTATGTAATTATGACTAGTGTGTATGCGGTTTTGCACAAATATGCAGCCCCTCGGTGTCTTCCGAACCCCAGGCCTGATTCCATGTAGTATTAAATTAGCGATTGCCAGACCGCAGAATGGCTGCATTGTCAGGCTTTTGCTGCTCAGAGCTCGGAGACGCCGAGCAGCTACAACACTCCGCTCTGTGATCTCCAGGACAGATTCATCAGCGGCGAGTCCCCGGGCCCCCGGCTGGTCCCACTTTGCTGTTTTCATCTACATTCGTGTCGCTTTGAGAGCCGCGGAGTGGTCCCGGCTAACTTAAAGGCTCCCTGAGGGAAGTTCGGCGGCCGCTGCATAACGAGCTCGCCGGCCCCCGGGGGTTCGGCTTTTAAAACTCGTCCTCAGATCGTCCAACAATAAAAGGACTCCGCCGTCCTTCATTCACGAGACGAGAAGTTACAACCGCTTGTAAAAGAAAAACAAGCCGTGGCTGCCACGTCTCCTTGGCAGGCGCTCAGCCATCGTTTGGGACTTTTTTTTTTTTTTTTTGGGGTCGAGGCAAATGTCAGTGGGCGGAGCCAAAGAAGCTGTTTTGTTTGTTTGTTTGTTTGTTTGTTTGTTTGACGCAAGCACCCCAGTGAATTTATAACTTTTAAAAACCGCAGTCAAGACATGCTAAAGGTTAGCCACTTAGCCACTTAGCCTCGCAACCTCCCAAATTCATATTTTTATTTATATTTTGAGCACAGCACATTCTTTAAGATGTTAAAAAGATGTAATCTAGTACAGCCTGCTAATTTATCTAAGGTAACTAGTTAGCCTAGCAGCCATACCAGCAAGGCCACACTAGCCTACAGCTAACTAGCTAATTAGCTAAACTTGTTGGCTAGCCTGTTGACCACCAAGCTTTATGAAATCCACAATTATGAATGAATGAAAAAAGAAGTCACTGCCAATCATATTGTTAGTTATAGTGTATAGTTCATTCTTTGCATGAGTTTCAGCAGCAGAAACATTTCTCAGGCAGAAATAATCTCATTCTCTGAGTTAAATTAAAATCAGCAGAGCAAAAGAGCAGGTGATATTTTGAAGCATATAACTCTCATTAAAATGTAAAGAAAATACTTATAGCCATAACCTACTAATTTATTTAGGTTAGGTAGTTAACTGGCTTGCTAACTAGCTTATTGCTTCATTCACTCTTTTTTTAACCATTTATTTTGCCCGTTAGCTTACTTCCACTGTTCTTTGGCTCCACCCACCTTATCTTAAACTCAGCCAATAAGATTATTTTGGACTCCACTGAAGCTCCACCCCCATAACATAGAAAATTAAAGTCCAGTAGAAAATAAAAGTCCAGTCTAATGTTTGGGAGGTTTGTTTCTCCTTTAATTTTTTTTTCTTGAAAACCTGAAATCTTCATGAAAAAGAATGGCAAAACAAATAATAATATAATAAATTTAAAAAAAAAAAAAAAAAAAAAAAGTACAATGAATAAAAGCTCACTGCCACATGAAATAAAGGACTAGTGATAGATTTTTTTTTTTTTTTTTTTTTTTTTTATGGGGCCATCCTGCTTTACCACCTGTCTTATTTCGGGAATTTTGATCCACCAGTTTCCTGATTTGCCTACAGTCATTTTGATTGTACTGATACAGACTAATAGAGGCCATTTTTAATATCCCCTATCCCGTATTCGCTCCAAATTTGAGCGCATGGTTTGTCTGCCTTCCCTGTTGGGATTTCCACAGCTGGAATTTGAACCAGCAACCCTCTGCTCTAACCTCCAGACGTCTGCTGCCAATCCTGAAACATGATCAAATTTCATGATGTTGGAATGCAAGAGATTTATTTTTCTCACAACGTGTGGTCCCGCAGTTTTGATACAAGTGACACTGATGAAGACAAATGGCCAAATGTTCTGCCAAGTGTGTGTGTGTGTATGTGTGTGTGTGTGTGTGTGTGTGATAACTAAACACCCATGTGTGAAACATCTTAACTGCCTGTAGCACCAAAAGAGAACAGCAACGCCGTTTCATTCTCCTGAAGGTTCACAGATCCATATTCATGCTCTCCACATCTTTGTATATTTTCTATTTCCCGCTCGCTCTGTTCCTTTGAAACACTGTCTCTGAATGTTGATATTGTGAGATATATATGTGCATATTTCTCTTGTCTAAATCCGTTTGATCCCACCTGAGGAATGTAAAGTTTTTTGTTCCTGTTGATTTGTTTGCTGCCTTTTGAAAATGACGCTTTTTTGTGTTATTTCTTCAAATAAAGTGCCTGTTGTCAGATGTCCGTCACAAGCTTGTTTATTCTCTCTAAATGTAGTTTAAAAGGAGAAATGTTCAACACCTCAGTCATCTCTGGTACAGAAATATATTGTTATATATTATATTGATTTTATAACTGTAAGTAAATACCTATTTTATATTTTTGTTTGCTGGCAGTGATGTTGACAACGTCTGCTTTTCATAGTGAGCCGCCTCCACTCTTAACATGCTGTAAAAATGGCCAATTTTACTCTAACTTGTGTTTTTTTGGCATTAATTCAATCCCTCTGGTCCCGTTTGTGGATTTGTAATCGCTGCCTGGCCGAGCTTTGTTTTGAATTCCAGGGAAATGTATCTAAAATGATGCACGAGACATGAAGATATTTCCTATCTGATGTGACGCTGCAGCCATAAAACAACAGCATCTCAGTTTTGAGTATGTCCCTCAGTGTCAGAGTGATGGAGCGTCAGTGAAGCTGCAGAGACACAGCATGGATGTGCTGCTGTCATGCAATATGGGGGAAAAAAAGTTTTCTAACCATCTCTGTAGTTATTTATGGGGGAACGTGAGGGTTTATCAGAGTTTAAGGGGTTAAAAGAGACTGACATGTGTAGCTGGATGGAAAACATACATCAATACAGCAGGGAGGAAATAATTCAAAGTTGAATTATCATCCCACTGCATCATATATCATACCAACATCAGCCTCTATTGATAAATTAGAGTTCCTATATTCCTTCAGGGCAATAACTTCAGCAAACGTCAGTCTGAGCATGCTCATTGGTCAGTCTGAGTGCGGTCAGCGGGTCGCTCTGAGCACGCTCAGTGGGAGCGATGTGCCATGTGAGTGTTACAGGGAGCGTGGCTGCAGGACGAGGCTTTAATTCCAACAATGAGACATTTGTCATTTTTAAACATCAGTATGTCACAGTCCAATATGTTTGCTACAATCTGGTATAATTACTGTAAAATAACGATGCATCGTTAAGACAATCTGGCAGCGTCTCGTGGTGATTTTACGGCAAGTCGTTAACGCAGGCGCTTCTCAGAATGGAGACCGCTGACAGATGACAGTGTGCAGCTTGTTGACCACGTTCAGAAACAGCCGATAAAAATACGCCTAAGATTCATGTTGGTATTTTAATGTGAGTGTGTTTGTTACGCTGTGAGCAGCCTGATGTCCTGATGAGCCTGAACGCAGCACCTTAGACCAAATAAAGCTCTCGCTGATGGAGAACGTGAACAGCTTTAAACCAGTATGGAGGGCTGACAGATTATTTTAAAATTACACACTGAACCGTCTTAGTATTTATGACTTATTTTATTTATTTTATTTTATTACATTTTATCTTATTTTATTCTAGTTTATATTTATTTCACAGTAGTTTAGTTTAGTATATTTAATTTATTTTATTTTATTACATTTTATATTATTTTATTGTAGTTTAGTTTAGTGTATATTATTTATTTTATTTTATTTTATTTTCGTTTTGTTTATTTTATTTTATTACATTTAATTTTATTTTATTTTATTTGGTTACATTTTATGTTATTTAATTTTACTTTAATTTATATTATTAATTTTATTTTATTTTGTTACATTTTATTTTATTTTAGTCTAGTTTATCTAATTTATTTTATTTTAGTTTATTTTATTACTTTGTATTTTATTTTATTGTAGTTTAGTTTAGTTTATCTTATTTATTTTATTTTATTTTATCTTAATTTATTTTATTGTGTTTTATTTCATTTCATTTTAATTTATTACATTTTATTTTATTTTATTTTAATTTGTTTTATTACATTTTATTTTATTTTATTTTAATTCATTTTATGTTTTATTTTATTTTATTTTTAGTTTATCTTATCTCAGAACTGGCCTTGTAAAATTGTTTGCTGTGCACTTTGACGTCCGTGTTTTATCTTTTTCCTCTGGGAACAGCCTCCTCTGTTTTTTCCGCTCTCTTCTTTTTATTTCTGCACTCTGATGTAAGAATGCATACATATTTGTCTATTTAGTTATTTTTATACTGGACACATTTTTTTTTTTTTTTTTTTCTTTTTTGTACCAAATACCCGCTTAAACGTCCTGAAACTGGAAAAACAAAACAAACAAAAAAAGAAACGATCTTGTCAAAACAGCTCCAGAAAGTGGTATAAACTGGTAATAGAAAGATTGCAGATGTGGATCCCATGTGTCTAAGATCATATTTTCGCTGTATTTACTTGTTGTTGTTGTTGTTGTTGTTGTTCCACCAGTAGTGCAGGTCATATCACCTGTTATCAGTGTCACAGCGATCTATCAGTCATAAAGACCCAAAACTATTTTCAGTGACACATCATGCACACCCTGACACATGCAGTGTGTGTGTGTGTGTGTGTGTGTGTGTGCGTGTGTGTGAGCCTCCCTCAGCCCACAGCCACACTCCCCCAGTCCATTACTATCACTGATGGTTTCTTCATCAGTCTGTCTGGTTCAAAGGTTGTTTCTAGTTCCTCTTCTCCGTGTTTGAGCGTCTGTCACGTCTGCGGTCGGCTTCCTCAAATCAGTTTTGCGTCAGATCTTCAGTCTGGGAGCAAGCAGACAGTCAATCTGCTGGAATAAGGCAGATTACAGCAGGTCAGCCCATGAGCATTAAGAAAATGACACTTGATCGAACGAAATTCTGGAAACAAGTGGGATTATCTCGTCCCGCTGGCAGATTTTTTGACAGTTGAAGTGGAATTAGAAAGCTCACACTCAATCTGAAAGACAAACCATGATAGAGAGACTAAACTAAAACGACGGCTGACAGTGTTTGGTAATCCCTCACAGAATAAATAAAAGTATCGCTCTTATTATGAATGAGTATTATTATTTTTTCCCTCTTGTATTCCTGGCAGTACACACAAAAAACACACCTTTTCCTAACCTTAACTACGTCTAACTTAATACATGAACATGCCATTTCCAACCTCATGCCCAGCCTTAAAGGAGCAGTTCACCCAACATAAAGTCTACCCACTGTTTTTCCAGTCGCTCTCCCCTCTCCCCGCCACAGAGGGTCTGAATGGGCTCAGTTTTGTTTGGTGGAGCTTAAAACATCAACAATTTCCATGTGAAACTTTCAAAAATAGTAGCTCTTCCCAAAAACAGTGACACAGATATCTGACATGGACCGCAGAGTTTTTCTGGGAACTATTTCCTGCCAAAGAACATCAGCTAGTTGTATCCATCCACTCAGAGTTAGTTTCCCCTGCGGGCGGAGGGATACAGCAGGCTGGAAACTCCACCAAATCACACATCAGCTGGACTAGAGGCAAGTGAGCCAGTGAATATGTTTATTTAATTGTGTTGTAATGAATTTTGTTGTTTATCTATCTATCTATTATCATTATCATCATCACTTCATGTATTTATTTATGTATTTAGCAGTTGTTATTATCATCGTCATCATTATTTCATGTATTTATTTCAACATTTATTAGTTTTTGTCATCATCACCATCATCATTATTTCATATATTCATGTATTTATTAGTTTTTGTTAACATCATAATTATTTTATAGATTTCTTTATGTATTTATTAGTTGTTGTTGTTGTTATCATCATCATCACCATCATTAGCTTATATATGTCTGTGTGTATTTATGAGTTTTGTTAACATCATCATCATTATTTCATATATTTATGCATTTATTAGCCATTATCACCATCACATCATCATTATTATTTCATCTATTTATCTGTTTATTTATTAGTTATCATTCTCATCATCATCATCATCATCATCAGTGTCATTACTTTATATATTTTTCATGTATTTATTGTTATCATCATCATTATTTGATATATTTATTAATGTATTGTTGTATTTATTTGTTTGTTTGTTTTGGGTCAGCTGTTTCTTTCTACCCTGATGCCTGTACACAGTGCTGTAAACTAGCGGTCGCCACTCGCCAAATGCGCCTAAAATATTCCCTTGGCGAGTTAATTTTGGAGGTCTACCTGCCATGGGGCGGGGAAATATTTGCACCAAGTCATGCAATAAATTATGCAAGAGGTGGCTTTAAATTCATACGGTAGCTAACGTTAGCGCTTGACCGGTGATGTTTGTGTGTTTCGCATTTCAGTAGCTCCCCGTAGCCCGTCGGCTAGCGCTAGTGATCTGTTTGTTAGATAGATAGATAGATAGATAGATAGATAGATATACTTTATTGATCCCAACCAGGGAAATTCTGGTGTTCCAGCAGCCAACAGTAGAAACATATAATAAAGTTAAATAAAATAGAATAAAGGCTAAATATTTACAATAAAGACTATAAAGACTAAAAACTAAAAATATACAATAAGGGCTAACCTAAGAAAAAGAGAGATGAGATGTGAAAACGAGTTGTTGTGTGTCACACTTAAATAGCTCCCCTGACATTGCGTCACGTTGTGAGGTTAGCCCAGGGTTAGCCTAGCCAGTTCAGAAGGACGATACGCGACGCACTGGGACACAGTCAGATCTCCGGATGGTCCAGCTCTGTCAGAGGCAGGCGGCCTAACTTCATGGATGGACCTGTCGACTAGAGATGCCATGTTTTAGGTTACCTAGGCATATTAAGGGATGTCTGAGAGGAAATATGACTGCCTTTTTGGTTGCAAATGCCATTTTGTTTACAAAAAAAGATTTATTTTATTTATAAAGGTTATTTTGTTATACAGTGGTCCCTCGTTTATCGCGGGAGTTACGTTCTAAAAATAACCCGCAATAGGCGAAATCCGCGAAGTAGTCAGCTTTATTTTTTACAATTATTCTAGATGTTTTAAGGCTGTAAAACCCCTCACTGCACACTTTATACACTTTTCTCAGACAGGCATTTACATTTTCTCACTTTTCTCTCTTGTTTAAACTCTCAAAGTTCAAACCTTCATAGAAAAATAAGTCCAGTATTATAGAATGAACGCATTCTGTACTGTACAGGAGACACGGCACGGAGGAGACTGATTGACAATGGTCTATAGTCCCTTAGCCAATCAGGACGCAGAACACAATGCGCTGTAAAAAAAAAAAAAAAAAAAAAAAAAATGCAAAATTGCACAAAAAAAAATCCGCGAAACTGCGAGGCCGGGAAAGGTGAACCGCGTTATAGCGAGGGACAACTGTATTAATATTTACAGTTACAGTTAGTAATATTTACAGAGTTAATGTAAATAAAAATAATTGTTCACAACAACAAAATATTAAAATGTATTTTAAATCTTACTTTGGCCTCTTCTCTAAACATGAATTTCAATATAATACTGTTATCTCAATTAAAAGTACTAAAACAGATGCATATGGGACAACAAAAGGCAATTTGTTATTTTGGCCAGTAAAAAAAATTGCTTGGCCGGTAGATTTTTTCATCTACCGGTCCCCTGGCTCCTGCTGGCCAATCACAGCACTTCTGCCGGGAAACACAAACTGAAACAACCCGCAGCGTCCCCCCCGGCCGTCCCTCGCTGCCGTCCGTCCCGTGTGAGGAGGCTCTTATGATTTTTTCAGAGATGTGAGTTTTGTTTGACCTCGTCGGTCTGGACGCCTGCAGGTCGGCCAGCTCACCAAACCCACAGCTGCGTCCAGTCGCCTTAATCATATCAGTGTGTTATTAGGTGTGACTGTCTGCGTGTGTGTGTGTGTGTGTATCACCTTGGCAACACATGCGACCCAAAGCATCTGCGAGCGCTCTGCCCCGAGTCTCTCGCACCCAATAAAGTCCTAATCCACCTGCAAACGGTTTGTTTTAAAAAACCAGCAGTAACCACCGACGTTTAACCCCTTGAAGCTTCAAAGATTTTATTCTTCTGCTTTTGTCCGCTGCAGCTCTGACTGCTCCACGTCCTGCTGGCTGGCTTCCACCCTGACAATGCAGCACATCTGATGTTTTGCATGGAAAATCTTCTCCCTCTGCCGAGCAAAAAGAACAAGAGTTCCCTCTGAAATGTGGTGCAAGATTAGTACAAAGTCTCGGTGAGTGGAAATATTTAAGTGAAACGGACTGAAGTTCAGGAAGTTTTCTTTCCAAAGTGAGACAGCTGCTCTTTGATAACACAAAAAATGTCTGGACTTGGATCTGCAGAGAGCAGGGGGCAGGTTAGGACACGTCCACAGGCTGAATCCTGGGATTTTTTTTATCGAAGTGCAGCACAAAATGACCATAATATACTGTATTGGGTTGTCTTGAGATTGATTACTTCAGTACTTCGTCAGGCGTCAACGATTATTTTGTCATTACATCGTCTGGCTGTCAGAGTTCACTTTCCCATACTCTCTTTTGTTGGAAAAAAAAAATAGCAAAAATAAATTCCCTGACCACCGGCATTTTTAAGATCTCATTCCATTCTTACCCAAAAGGCATCAGGATCTGAGTTGCTCCCAATCAAAGGACATCAAATGACGCTGCTGTAGTTCATGATATAAATTGTATTTTATCTTTCAGGAGAGAGAACACTGAAATACCACTAAATACTAAAGGAAGTACACACACCGAGACATATGTCCATCTTGACCAGCCATTTTATCTCGTCTTCAGTGTTCAAATTTTGTTTTTCTTCAATCAAGGAAAAAAAATCTGCCAGTGGGATGAGACAATCCCACTTGTCTCCAATGCTAATTAACTTGTACTTGATTCAACTTTCTTGAAGTGTCATTTTCTTGATCCTAGTGGGCTGATCTGCCTCATTCTGCCTCGTTCCAACACATTTATTCTTGTTCGCAGAAAAATAAATCCCTGAAACAAGTGAAACTGCACAGGAAACAAGTGGGATAATCTCATCCCGCTTTTTCTCGCTTGGAAAAAAAAAAAAAAAAAAAAACTAAACTAGACTAAATGATGTGTTAAGAAGATTTTTTTTTTTTTTTTTTTTTTTAATTTTTTCCCTCAGCGTTCCTTCATTTCAGACTGGAGCTGAGCCAGCTGGCCCCTGGAGCCCCACTGAGGGGGCAAATTATCTCATAAATTAACATCAAGCACACATTCCTTTGCAGAGACCCGTCAGGACCTCACTTAATGATTGAATACTAGAAATTTACAGGAGCAGAAGATGGTACTAAAGTCCTTTTAAACCTGTTAAAGACATTTTAGATAAGCAGAATAAGCTCTCGTTTTGATAAAAACAGGAACATAACATCTGTTTTCATTAGATCACTCCTATGATTTGATTCAGATTAGGATTTATGAATGAAGTTGCCAGTTTAGCTGCACTTTTATCACCCTTTTTCATGTTTTATCAGCTGTTTTTGTGTCATTTATTTTTTGTGAACTGCATCCTTCCTGCGAAATATCACCATAAAACGATGTGGATGCCTGTTAAGACGCATCGTCCCAGACCAGAGATATCAAGTTGGGGATGGAAATTCTGGCTTTTAAATACAGGAATTAAGCATAATTTAATTTTAACTCATTTAAAATGTTCATTTTCATTGTAAAACCCTGTGTAAAGCTGCATCGTCAGGGTCACAGCGACCGGACAGATGAGCCAAAAGACGCTGACTGGAGAAATGACTTCAAAACAGCCTCAGGGGGATTTTCTTAGAAATTACGACACACCACAGAAATTTAAGAGTAAAGTTCAAATTCCAGCCTGCGCACTGCAAAAAAAAAAAACAAAAAAAAAACTATATCTTCTGTGTTGAAATCTTGTTTTCCTTCAAACAAGGTAAAAAGGAAAAAAAATCTGCCAGTGGGATGAGATAATCCCACTTGTTTCCAATGACGATCAACTTCAGTTTCCTGGAATCAAGAGTCATTTTCTTCATCCTTGCAGGCTGATCTCCCTTATTCTGCCCTGTTTCAACACATTTATTCTTGTTCCCAGAAAAAAAAAAAAGTGAAACTGCACTGGAAACAAGTGGGATTATCTCATCCAACTGGTGGATTTGTTTCACTAGTTTGAAGAAAAACAAGATTTGAACGCCGAATATGAGCCCAAACGACTGCCTCTTCCTGCAGTGTGAATCTAATCTAATCCACTTTTTCCACAAACACACTCACACACACACCAAAAAAAAAAAAAAAAAAAAAAAAGGTTTGCTTGTATGAGGTTTTCATCAGATGACACACACACTGTCCATTACAGTAAAACATCAATGCAAAGCCCTTTACAGTGCCCACCTGTTGTTAATACATCAGCAGTGATGGGCTGACAGGTATATGATCCGTCCACTCCCTGGTATTTGGCCACTCCACAGAATTATGAAAGTCGAAGGAGGCCTGTAAAACTTAAAAGAGTGAGTTATAGAAATTTATGTGGGAGCTTCGGCGGCCTCGCCTTCAAACGATGACACTCTCCTGGAGCTTTTCCTGTCCACCGACTCGCTCACATTCTCCTTGCTCCATAAATAAACAGCGTGTGTCCATATGGAGAGCGCGGGCGTTTGATGGGTAAAATAATGTAAGCGTGGTACCATTTTCCCAAACTCGGAGATTTACGCTCGCACCGCTCCGGGACCGTTCAGGTAGGGGCGTTTTTTCGGCCGTATCACAAATCACGAGATGACGCGATGTTCACGGAGCGTAAACAAGAACGCATCAGGAATTTCCGGATGAAGTCGGTTGACTTGGGCGCAAGTTCATGAATGAGATTCTGACAGACATTCACATCACATATTTAAAGGAGTACTCTTAAAAAAATCTTTTCCCGACAAGTTGTTGGACACCATTTTCACCTCTGTACGTCCGGTGGTTCAGTTCCTACTCGTGTTAGCTTAGCATAAAGACTTGAAGTCTATGGGAGTCATTAGCCTAGCATCAAAGTCAAAGTGAATAAATACACCTCATTTGCCCTTATTTCAACCTGATCTCATGCCAAAGCGTGTAATAGACCCGCCGGTCCACCAGAGGACACTGTGTCAGAATCACGTTTGTGTTAACATTGGCTTCTTAGTTAATTGTTAGCTCATTAGCTTCTCAGCTCGTTAGCCAATGTTAGCTAAGATACTTGGCTAAGGTGAAGTTAAGGTTGGGGTTAGGGTTAGAGTGTGGCTACCCGACCCGGGCCAGGTTCGGACAAATAATTAGAAATTACGTTCAGGGTTGGATTGAGTTCGGTCACGTCGGCGTTATATCAGTGAAAAATGATGGACCTGCTGTCTGTTGTGGGCGACTTCCTGTACAGTGCTGGGGTTTACGTGACGACACTGAAGGCAACACGTCGGATATTTCAGGTGGTAAATGTAATCTAGTGGACAAGGACGAGCAAAATCTGAGGCTTGGGTCGGGTTTGGACAAAAATATACAGCCTGATCCGCTCTCTGGCGAGGATTAGGTTTAAGTTTGAATTTAAATCGCGCCGAGCAAACCGAGCATCTGTGCATTACCACGGTGCAAACGTCAAGATACACCAGTTCCACACGTTGGATATTCATCAAAAATGACTCAGAGCCACCGCCATGCCCTCGTTTATGCAATCGCTCAGAAAAAGCGAATCAGCTGACCAACTTTTTGAAATATCCTGCTGACAAACAAGTATTCAAAGAAGCAAAAAGACAAATGGAATGGAGTGAAAACATTAAAAAAAAAAAAAAAATTAGCTGTTAAAATGTCCCTGGCAGCCGGTCTTGACAGTAAACAGCGACGTCATGATCCTGGAACGATGAGATGACATATCGTAATTCAAAATCATCCCTCAAACGCCTGCTCATCATAAATCACTCAGGGACGAGGCCGTCCTCATGCTCCAAACCAATGTCCTCGGATCAATTTATGGTAATTTAATCAACGATTATGAAACACGCGGCGTCTCTGTGAGTCCCAGACGGCTCGCAGCAGCAGAGGCAACAATACGTGGATGTTTGTTTGGTTACCAGTCAGCCAAAGCTTGTATTCCCATGAAGCCAGTTTGGACTGTGCTCCCAAAAAAAAATCTAATAATGTATAAACTAAACTGTCACATGCAAGATGCTGTAATTTCTCTGTACAGATGCACAGTGACATTTTCCTTTCCTCAGTGCAAACCCAAAGAACCCGGGAGGCGTTTTGTCCCAAACTCGACCCTTAACTGCGGTAACTGACTTCTGAGTTTCCCATTCGTTTTACATTAGCTCTGGCTAAATCTGAGACCTCTGATGTTTGCCCGGGCATTAGCATAAAACCAAACCATGCATTCCTGCCTCAAACGGGTTTGAGACCACTCCTCCGCCAAAGGAGCAACCCCAACAGCAGAGGAACAAGAAAAACAATTATTTTCTGCCTTCGAAAAGGCTGAGAGGGCCTTGTTGGTCTTGTGTGGCTCGGTGGACGGATGGCGCTGACGACACACAACCAACGCGGGTTTGAATCCCACCCATACATCAAACTCAGCACCACAGTGTGGCGAGGGGAGGACGAAGAGGAGATAATCCCGTGCCAGAATGAGTTACGCCCCCCAAAATGGTGCACTGAGATACTGTATACCCGCGCAAACACCCCTGTGACTCGGTGGACAAAGGGACAGTGTGTGTGAGGAGTGTGTGTTTGTGTGTGCGTTCGTTACTGAAAGGAATGTTTAATTTCACTGCCAGCGAGTGAGAGGAATGTGTGTAATTTAAGTCATGTGTGCATATGTGGCTTTGTGTGAGTGTGTGTGTGTGTGTGTGTGTGTGTGTGTGTGTGTGTGTGTGTGTGTGTGTGTGTGTGTCCGTGCTGCTGAATGCTCAGATTGACAGGAGGGCTAATAGATGCAGAGGTGATAACAGCAGATTCCAGGACTGATTAAACATAATCTGGGACACAGGAAGTGTGTGTGTGTGTGTGTGTGTGTGTGTGTGTGTGTGTGTGTGTGTGTGTTGGGAAGGGGGTGGGGACACAAGTTACAATGGTTTTGGTTTGTGTGTGTGTGTGTGTGTGTGTGTGTGAGTTCTAACAAAAAGATTGCTGTCACAAAAGGGAGGTAAGTTATGGGTTACTTAAAGGTGTTGCTCTGTGGCACCTTAACATAAATTATTGCTTTTATTTTGAAATGAAAACATAATTACCATAAACAAACTTGCACCTTCTGTATTTAATAAAGTGCTGAAATCTGCTCGACTGCTTTATGGCACAAAACAGATTTTAAAAAACAAAAAAAGATTTTTGCTGAAATTCAAAATTTTCAGCAATGTACATGTGTTGCCAATTAATATGTAATGCTGCAAAAGTACCTCAAATTAGTTTGCCAATGATTTCTAGGGATTTATGGGAAATTACACCTTAATTCTGAAAAACAGAAACATTTACAGCTTTTGTTGGAGATACTACTTTCTTTACTGTGATTCCACCAAAGTATCATAATTTGACATTAATATTTTGATAGTTAAAAATTCAACATACAGCACATTTAAATCAGGCATCATTCCGACTTCTTTGCTTATGAAATTCCTGTTTTAGGGCACAAAATTAGTTTTGAAATTCTGCCAGGGGGATTTCAGGTTGAAATAGGTTTTCCACTCTCTTCAGAATCCAAGCCTCAAATATCTATATTTTTGTGTTAGTTTTAGTCTCTGTGGAGTAACAGATGGGCATGGGTTTACTGCATCAGGACCATTCACAGAGTCTCAGCGGCAAATGACGGCAAACGTACAATAAGTTAACGTTGATTTGCTTTCCTGTGATTGTTCAAAGTTCCTGAGTCTCGCTGTGCATCGAACTCCACCTATTGGAAAAAAAAAAAAGAAAACTGTGTGCAGATACACCTATAGGCTGAGGTCAGCGCTGGGTACCCCTGATGTAACCCAGTCACGTCGCTGGTAATTAAAGCAAATATGAACAACATGAGGTCATAAATTCCCCTCTGGCTTAAAAGGAGAAAAACATCTGATTGATTATGATGTGCCAGGAATGACGTGGGGATTCACAACGTTTCTTCCTCATCACACAAAGCTGGAATAAGAATGTGAGCACACCACACATTCATCATATTGTAACCAATAATTCAGTTTTATTGGCTTCAGCTGACAGTCTCCTCCATTAATAAACCAGGAAATGACAATCCCAATCATTTGACTAGAGTTACAAACAAATACATGTGTGGTTTTTATAAGTTTGTGGAACAAATCATTCTCATAAATTCAATATTTTTGCAAGAACATGATGCTTTGGGTCCGCGAGAGAACTGGTTGGCATTTTACTTTAAGTGTATTTAAAATACGGCTGCAACCTTTTTGGTGTCAAGGTGTCAATCAGAAATATTTTATTGATCCCTGAGGGGAAATTGGGTAAAGATCAGATGTAGTCTCAGGGATCCCCGTCTGATCAGATTTAGTTACGCCATCATAACATAATAATAATTAGAGTTTATTTATATAACACCCTTCATTCATGACGTTGTAGTTCAAAGTGCTTTACAATAAAGTGGAAAAAATTAGAATAAAATTTAAATACCGTACGATAAAACCAGGCAATCAATTGAAAAAACAAACAGCAGCGGCAGCAAAAAAGAAATGTCAATACGATACATAAAACATGGAGATAAAACAAAGGAAGATGTAGAAACAGTAAAATGTGCAAAGACAAAGGAAGGCATAAAAATACTAAAATATGTAAAAGAACAGGATGAGATAATAAAACAAAGGAGGTGTGACAGTTAGAAGCAATGTAGAGTAAATAAGTTTTCTATTGCCATTTAAAAATGTTCACAAAGCTTACATCTCTCACAGCCTCGGGGAGGGTATTACAGAATTTCGGTGCGTGATTATAAAAGGCTTCGCTGACGATTCTCTTATTTATGTGACAGTTTGTATTTTTAAAAAACAGCAGTAGTGGGTCTTAGAGGCTGTGAAGGGTTATAAAATGACAAAGAATTAGTGACTTAGGCTGGTCCTAACCCACTAAGGGCCTTTTGAACAAGTCAGAGAAGTTTAAAATCGACTCTAAAAGACACAAGGAGCCGGTGCAGGTTAACTGAACCAGGGCGGGTAAGAAACGGAACCACCTGGCCAAACTCTCCTGTTGGCTCTGACCTGGTAGAAATCGATGAAATGTGGTTTTGCCAGACAGAAAGGGGGAAGCCTGACAGTGCCAAAAACGAAAGGGTGAGGCTGAAATTGAAAAATTGAAGGCACAAGGTCCTGACTGACGTTCGGACAGAGGACGAGGAGGCTGTGAAAAGGTTCGGCTAACCTCTTTTCCTTCAATCCGTTGCTTTCCCCTGACCCGCTGTGTTTTCATAGGAGTGTTAACAAAGACCTATTGGTTTTCTTAACCTGCCCCCCCAAAGCAGAACCACCCATCCTGACACACACACACACACACACATACACACACACCAGCCAGTCACCTACATACAACAGCTATCTCCCCATCAGCATTCTCCCCATTCCACTTTCTCCCTCCCTCTCTCTCCCTGTCTCTCTCTTTCACACACACACACACACACCATTACACTGCCGCCACACACCCTTCATATCAACACTGCTGGCGCTCTCTCCGCGTCTCCTGTATTATTACCCAACATGCTCTCTGTTATTCTAAGAACCGGTCAGGAAATGAGCTTTATAAAGCTGGAAAGCGTACAGACACACACACACATGGACGCGCGCACACACACACACACACACACACACACACACACCCACACATAGAGAAACCCAAAACATCCTGAAGAGACAAAGTGGGGCCAGACGAGCGCTCAGTGCGATACACACTCTCTCTCTCTCACGCACATACACACACACACACACACACACACACACACACACACACACACACACACACACTTTTTTTGGAGAACAATACTACCGTTTCGACCCTGCTGCCCCGACTACCGGCAATTGGAATTGGGGGTTTGGGAGTCAGAGGGAGTGGTGCGATCAGAATACCTTGCAGGCCACCTAAACAATGCGCTCAGTCCTGCAGTTACAACAAAAAGCATCATTAAGCCTTTGATAAGCTCTTTAAAGCGGCCCTGCTGGCACACACACGGGCTCTGCGGCAGGAAGCTGCAGGAAACGGCACAGAGGGGCTGAGAACATGGAAAGCCGTGTGGCTCGCTACCATTCCCTCTTCACACACACACACACACACACACACACACCTTCATGAAACATGTTCCCACATTTGAACTACAGTCTCAGTGGGGCAAACTGGAGGAAACCTTCCACTGCACGGTCAAATTTAACTGTGACTGCCTTTAAATAATGTGGATCTTGATATTCGATTGATCATTTCATCAATAAAATAAAATGATGAAAATACCGACAAGTTAAATGTACTCTTTAGTCTGAGCAGCCGAACACAAAGTATGAATGAAGTATGAATTTCATGATAAAAACGGCGGAAAGTAAGAAAATCTCGGCATTTGTGAAGCCATAATCAACAAATGTTTATTATTCTTACTAGATGAATGACAATTAATGACTAAAATTAGAGCGATTCATTTTCTGTTGATTGACTGATCAATTAATCAACTAATTGTTTCATTGTTTTAATTGTAACTTAAGTATGCCACACTGCAGTAAGAGTCCATTTCTGTCCCTTAAGGTTCAATCTACACAAATGTACCACCTGTAAGACTAATGATTGGACCTCAAGGTAATTATATGAGCCTTTTTCAGAGCTAACAAGGCCAAATTTATGTTGCCAAGCAGTAAAAGGTCCATGTATGCACCGTTTCCTCTAAATGTAGAGGTACAACATCAGGAGCCAGCGTTTGTTAGCCCAAATGCAATAAATCAATCAATAAATAAATGAATGAATTAGGCAAAATATTAATTTAAGGTCCAGTGATAGACAGGTAACTAGTAATTCTAGATGTATGGATATGAAAAATAGACATACAGTGATCGAGTCAATATTGTAGTTATAATATAGGAGCCAGACTGGAAACTGTAAGATAAAAATCACAAGGGGACACGAAAAAGCTGCACCTCAGAGGCCCCAGGGACAAGCCGCTGGACTCCTAAAGGAGCAAACATGTGCTTTACTTTCTGAGAGTGCAGCTGGTAAACAAACGAAAGCCTTAGGAGGGAAAAAAAATCTTGATCGTGGTCACTTTCTATAATGAATGTCTCCTGTGTGAAATCTGAGGATTCTTGCAAAAAAGTGTTAAACCAAAAGCTTTGCGGTTTTCTCAGTAAAATTTGTGAATTTTTGTCCTTTTTTTAGTATCCAAAGGTGAATAACAGTTATGCTATTGATGTCGATTGTTATACAGTGACTGATGAGGACAAATGAAAGTGTTTTTAAAGGCCACAATGCATCAGAATAACACTTTCAATTCATAGATATACATTTATGAAGACTTTAACGTCATTTTTTTCTTCCAAACTGATGGACAGCGTTTCAACACAGGTCCCTTCCCTTCAATAAAGCATGTACTTTATGGAGGTTTGATTGTATGTATGGAAGCGGGCACGCAGAGCGACTTTTCCCACACAGGCTGCCAGAGGAAAAGGATGAGGGAGAGGCAGAAGGGGGGAAACCAGAATCGAGATGAGATGATGAAGATTGAGCGATGATTAGTTAAATATGATGGATAGTCACGCTTTGGCTTCTTGAGGGGTTGATGTTTGGAGCGTCCGGCGGCCCGGTAGGACCGCTTTGGACGAGCGAGCGCCCGGCCGATCCAGATGTAAGCGCCTCTGCAGCGGAACAGTTGATGAGAATTTGGCCGGAGTGGATCGCTTTTTATTGGGAAAACATGGGGAAACGGAGAGAAGGTCCAAAAATGTTTATGTTTGGCTGTCAGGATACGTGAAGTATCTGAACGCCGTTACCACATGCAGCCGAGGGATTACAAACAAAAAGGTCATTTCATCCTGTAGCATCTCAGATTAAGGCTAAAAATCTTACAATTTACTTTCTACAAAACATCAGAGGAGTCATACAAAGACTAAATCAAATATCTTGGCTGACCTTAAAATTTAACATAAATCAAGATTGCATCTAATTTAGGTTTACGTAAAGGGTTTTTTTTTTTTTTAATCTTTTGGCTTGTTAAAACTTTCAGACTCTCATGGGGATTAGCAGCTCTAAATAAACTATATTAGAGATGGTCAAAGAGCCTCTCATACTTCCTGCACCGTCTTTTTAATTCTTTTGGCAAAACTACTCAGGTACTTTTGGACACCATTTCCACCTCTGTATGTCCAGTGCTTCAGTTCCTATGGGTGGCATTTCCTGTTAGCTTAGCATAAAGACTTGTAGTCTATGGGAGCCGTTAGCCTGGCTCCATCAAAGTGAAAAAATAAACCTTAAAGCATGTCCGAAGCTGTCTGATTTACACGGTGTATTCCTTTAAAGCATCAAGTAACTATTCAGCCTTTGACAAGTACATTTCAATCAATCAATCAATCCTCTGCAAGCAAAGCTGTGGTTGCTTTTACCAGTCAGGTCATTATTACTTTTTAAAGATGTTTTCCAGACGGAAATAATGTTATTTATGAGCTTGCACTTACCATTTAACCACGACTACAAAATAACCAGTCAATGAACAGTCGAGGGGAACCATCAATAATCACAGCCCTGGCTTTTTGTGTACATGACAGAACACCAACGCTCTGTTTGAAGCGATTTTGAAGCTGTATATCTGTCTGGCTTAAAAGGCAAACAAAGTGGAGGATTTTAGCTGCGGCGCACACCATGAAAACATCAAACAAACATGACGGAAAACTTAGGAATGTTTGGAACTCGTTAAAAAAAAAAAAAAAAAAGCTTTAAGGTTGGGAGTAGGGTAAAGATTTCAGATGCATCACCAAGTTCTGAGCTCCATCAGCTGCACTGGCACCGTAAATGAATAACTGGCATACGCTCAGCTGGACCGGAGGTTCTTGTAAGAAACATCTGCAGAGAGTTTGGGTTGGAGAACTAAAGCTCGGGTTGGGAACGGGATGAAATGTCAGGAGCAAACATTAGCGGCTCCGTAGTCCGGCGGAGTGTTTTGTCTGCCATGTTGGACTTGGAGGGGGTTGAAGTGATTGAAATCTGGGCCACGTGTCAGAAAGTTCAAGAAAATCAAATTGGGTTAAAAATATATAAACTATGATCCAGTGCATTCGGTCCAGCTGTCAAGTGCCTCCATTCAAAACCCAGGGAATTACTTTGTGGGCACAAAATAAAAGCTTTTGAATCTAGCGAGTGAATCTAAAAATCGAACCATCATAAAAATCAATGAATTTGTGAGAACTTGATGCTTCTGGCCTGCGAGGCGTCCAATCGGCTGACGGTTTTGTCCATTAGAGCCGATTGTAGGATAGGATCGTTTTAGTTTTAATGTATTTAAATAAGCACAGGCCGTCCGCCATTGGAGCGCCGCCGGCTCGGTGCACGTTCCTGGGAATGCAAGTTGTTCCGGATGAGATACGGCAACAAGCGTCGTGACCGGACAGAGGATTCACTGGCCTGTTGCCCAACCATAACCCCTAAACCATCACCATGTGGGCATCTCTGCCAGAAACCTGGAGGGATTTACACAATAGTGTGGTTAAAGGAAAGGAAAGGGTTCATCCTCGTGGGAGCATAAACGCGTATTCGTCGAGATCTGCCAGCTCCATGTGTCGAATATTCACCAGAAAATATATCACGGCCATCGCCTCGATACCCTTTGGCCAGTCGGTGTAAAAAGCTGCTCAGTTCTTACTGGTCACATGACCGACTTTTCCACAAAGTTTCATGATGTTGCGTGGATCCGTTTGAAAGTTAAGTTCGTTTTTATGTGAAGCCACACCCACTGCCACGCCCCACTTTGGCCAGTCGAGGGGGAAAATTAGTCACTTGGTCCTCAGGCCGTGACGAGCCTTTCCACCAAGTTTCATGCAAATCGTCTTGCAGTTTTTTGAGATATCTTGTGAACAAACAGACAAACAGCATAATTTCCGTCAACCCCTGTTGTTAAAAGTAAATATCATGCCAACCCACTAATTATCCTGATATCTTGTGCGCAAAGTGGAGCAAAATTCTGGCCTGAGGAAAATGTCACAAGCTCACCAAAATCGGCAGGGACGAACACGCCATCCTTAAGCCAAGTCACGCCAAGTCCCACCGTTTGGCGCCCGCAATTAAATTGTTGGCTCTCAAATTGACAATAAAAGCTCTTAAATGGGATTTATGAGAGTAATTAACCAGCAATTAACAGCTATGAGCAAAATCATGTTGGGCCAATGTAACTTTGAACAGGAAAACATTCAAACCTAAAACTATTCACAATCCCAAATGAAATTATCTGGACAGTTCTGGAAAAGAAGAAATAAAGAAATGAGCGCTATCAGAGATTGTATTTGAAATGCATACGTTTAAATTTGTGCTGGGCAGGTTCAAATTCAGCTGTGTATCTTAAAGCAGACCAAACTAGGGATTGAGTGGCATGGATTATTGAAGGTTATTGCAGTATTTTACAGTGTTCCTCATGTCAGGGTGGCCTTTGCAAAAGTATTTAGACCATTACGGGACACTGGGGTATGCGATTATTTTTTTCCTTCCAACGTGCCAAAGTTGCCGGTGCCAACCCGTGCTTTAAAAACTCTCCTCTGAAATTCTTCTGGCGTTAGCAGCAATTTAAAGCAGGTCGACCCATGACTAGAAAATGTAATTTCATAAGCCCTAAGGCTCGTTTTTATGTAGCTGCGGTAGGAGAGGAACCTCCATCATAGCGACAGCTGATACCCAATATTTCATAAAAGATCAGTCCTGTTTATCGGTTTGGCAAACTCTTGGGCGAAGACTCCAGCTGTATAAATCAACGTGGGGCGAGGCCGAAAGTTTAAGTGAAAAAATTGATGAGGTTGGTGCGCTGAGCGGCTGGCATACGTTCCATTAAAGTGTGTGAAGTGCAGGTTCGAGTGTGTTTGCGTAATATTTCACCGGCGCTGCGGGACACGAGGCGGCCCCGTCGCAGTGTGGCCGGCTGACCTCAACCCATTTTCCAACGTCGAGGGAAGGAATTATGACGTGCCGGATGAACACTCATCAAACTGCAAACCAGCAGAGGGGTTTTTCCTCAGTGTGTGTGTGTGTGTGTGTGTATGTGTGTGGGGTATTTCTCCTCCCCTCCCTTTAGGCCAATCCCTTTGCCTGTACCGTCTTTGCTCAGGGTTTACATTAGACATTACATTAGTTTGCCTCCAGCAGCTCCCACATCTATGGATTCAGTTGCATCATTTGCATCAGGAGTGTGTGTGTGTGTGTGTGTGTGTGTGTGTGCACTGTAATATGTTTTCGCCTCCCAAAATGAAGGGATCCCAACCTGCCCACTTCCTGCTGGACCGACATGATGTCAGATTCTTGTGGAAAATGCAGAATGGTTTAATTTCACGTTAATTTAATTCACTAGAAATTGCCACAGAGCAGAAAGCATTTTCATTTAAGTTTAGACACGTTTACAACTTTTAACTGTGAGAATCCCATGCAAAAACATGTTCAACTATTACTTGAACATTAGCAAAAAAAACAAAAACAAAAAAAATTTAAAAAAAAAATAAATCACCAGTTTATTTTTGTTTTTTTAAATTACCAGAAAATTAGCAAAATAAGTAAATAAATATTAATCAAAAAATACCAAAAAATAATTTAAAAAATCAATTCAAATAAAAAAAAATAAAAATGAATAAAATTAAAAAATTAAAAACGTCCATTCCTGATTTAAAAAACTATATTGATAATTATTAATAATTATATATACTGATAATTATTAATAATTATATATACTGATAATTATTAATGATTATATATACTGATAATTATTAGAATGTTATATTTAAAATGCCTGATCACCTGTGATTGAAAACACTACCTGTTAGACTGGGAACTGCTGCCACTGAACCTGTGGGAACCTCCACCTTGTAACCTCAGGCCACGGGGGGAGAGACGTAACATATTTGATTACATTCCTTCTGACACACACACACACACACACACACACACACACACACACAGTGCTTTCCCCTTTCTCTCGAGGAAGAACACTAACACACAACATAAATGACATCCACTCACATGCTCTCTCTCTCTCTCTCTCTACCCCTAAGGAATGTGTACACACACACACACACACACACACACACACACACAAAGATAAGGCAAGCGAGGAGATTCGACACTTTGGGGTCTAGGATGACACCTTGAATTGGCCTATTACCACACAGAAATGTTTTCACTGCTTTGTAATGTGCACCGGAGACAATGACGAGCCTGGGAACTGGATGACTGATGTGTGTGTGTGTGTGTGTGTGTGTGAAAGTGTGCATGTGAGGGAGGAAGAGAGGGAGTGTGTGTTTGTGTGAGAGAGAGAAGAGATGTGAGAGAGGAGGGGGAGAATACATTTGAACTGAAGAATTTGGATACACAGTCTAAACAAATGAGATCATGCAACGTATCATCTCTCTCTCGCACACGCACACACACACACACACACACACACACACACACACAGGGAGACGGATGCAAAAGCCTCACAGCAACAGAGAAGTGGACAGAAATTAGAGCAAGAAAGAAAGAAATCAAACAAGTTCTACAAAAGGAAGAAAGGAAGGGGAGCAAAGTGTGTGAGAGCAACCTGAGTGTGTGTGTAGGTGTGTATGTATGTGTGTGTGAGGTGTGAGAATGCAGAAGCCACGAGCAG
Source organism: Myripristis murdjan (assembly GCF_902150065.1). Classification (NCBI taxonomy): domain Eukaryota; kingdom Metazoa; phylum Chordata; class Actinopteri; order Holocentriformes; family Holocentridae; genus Myripristis; species Myripristis murdjan. The sequence continues at coordinate 7,049,532 of NC_043997.1, forward strand.
GTCGGTAACTCGAGCTCCATGTGAAGTCTCAGCCACAGGAACTGAGCTCACGAAATACCCCGAGTCATTACTCGCCGGTTACAATGCTCTCTCTCTCTCTCTCTCTCTCTCTCACTCACACATACACACACACATACACACACACACACAGACAGACACACACACACATACCAACTCACTCCACACACACACACACACACAGAGCAGTTAATTAAATGACACACAGATTTTAGACACACGTGCAAAAATTCAGACCATGTATAAACGCCGGTGCTGTGTGTGTGTCTTTCTCTCTCTCTCTCTCTCTCTCTCTCTCTCTCACACACACATTGACACACACACTCACACACACTTCCTCCCCATCTTGGTTGCTCTGAATTCCTTCTCACAGAGATTATGTGGCCAGAGACAAGCTCCGACTTGAAGTCGGAGACGGTGAGTCAAGAGGGGCTGCTGGACACTTCTAACCCTGGGGGTCTGGGACTGACACACACACACACACACACACACACACACCTGAGTAGTCAAAATTGCTTTAATCATCTGCGTTTTAAATTAATCTGAACTTCATTACCAGATAATTCATTCAACCTGCTGGGGATTTTTTTTTTTTTTTTTTTTTTTTTTTTTTGGACTGAGGATTTATATTTTGAACAGATTTCCATTTGCCTGCTAATCACCTGGAAGTGAGTTCGGTTTGCAACATTTGAGGAAAAAAGAAAATTACAAAATGTTTGACAAAATGACAAAGAACAGGTACCTCACTTAAAAAAAAAAAAAAACAGAGTTCTGCTATTCCTGAACTGGATTTTGTTCTCTGTATCTGCTGTCCCCTGTCTTGTTTTGTCATGCTCGATTTTTTTTTTTTTTTTTTTTTTTTTTGGTCTAACCTTGTGATGGTCTTGGCCACATCTCCCTCAAGAAAAAATACAGTAAAAAATAGTAAAAAATAAGTAAGTAAAATAAAAATAATAATAATAAAAAAAAAAAAACATAAAAAACATAAAAACATAAAATTGAAGTGTAAACCTGTCGAGGGGCAACTGAAGTGTAGGCCCTTTAGACTGAAAAAACAAAACAAAAACAAAAAACCACAAGCCAGACATGCAATAAGCAAGAAAGGGGTTGAGTCTATATGGTTCTCAACATCAGCCTGACCGTTCACACACACTCATTTGAGTCCAAATGGTCCTCATTTCCACCCTCAGCTTTGCACGATGCAGGAATCTGTGACACTTTTCATAAACGTGTGGTTTGCCGTTCGCGTAAATTAACCCTTTACACCTCAAACGGAAATGCACTACTACCATTAAAAATACTACGACTCAAAATACTGCAACTACTATCGGCAATCTTGGATTTCTCACGAACACGTTACATTTGAAATCCTTTTAGTTTCAGCTGGATTTTGTTTTGCGGTATCAGATTTGTTAAAAAAAAAAAAAAAAAGAGTTTATAGGAGGAGATGCTGGATGTTTTTGTTTTTTCTCGGTGTAATCTCAATCTGGCCCAGGTTTTCAAGCATTAGACAGATTAAGTGCCAGTTACATTAAACATTGCAGTAGTATTCTGTAATATTTTCGTGTAAATGAATACGTTTTTTTTTTTTTTAATCTTACAATTTGCTATAACCCCACAGTGACTCAGCGTACATCCAGTTCATGAAGCTTCTCCATCGTCGGCTCCAGCGCTCAGTGTCATCAGTTTCCTGCTGCACAGGAAGTGATGCGCTTTATTTTTCCCGGTTTGTTTGGAAAAAACAAAAGAAGAAGAAGAGCTGAGAAATTAGCCTGAGCAGCGATGGCCACCATGGCTGAACAAACAAAGAAACAGGGAAACTCACAGCAGAAAATCCAAGGAGAAGGACGTAGAAATTGCATTAATATCCGCAATGTTGTTGAAAGACGAGAGACTTTTGAACTCTGATGGTCCCAGTTCACTGAGCGGGTACCAACACCGTGCTGAGAGTTAAACACCGAAGCCAAAAATCAAGAGAAAGAACAGGCAATTCACATCCATGCATGGATGCAAATCCGTAGATTAAATTTCTGGCAGTTGGTGACAAAGTTAGTGGCAAAATTTTATCTATAGATTCATAATCATGGACAGAAATTGTTGTTTTTTTGTGACAGCACAACCTTCAAAGTAATTTATTTCAATTGGAAGTAAGTTTCGTGCCTGTACCACGTACCGCGAAGTCGTATAAACAGCGATAAAGTCCGACTTTTCCTCAGGAGATTGGAGTTTGATTTCCAAGTCTGCTATTTAGCTTATGTCGGGTTCACGAATCCGAACATTAACCATGAGCTGTCTCTAACCTTAACCCTTTATAGGGCACTCACTGAAATACTTTGAAATTAAAAAAAACAAAAAAAACAACAACCCTAGACTGTTTTTAGAGAACATGACAGGACTTTATTACTTCTATAAAATTTTTCTAAAATTTTCATTTTGTAATAGAAAATCAAAGCCATTGAGATTGGTCGAATGCCACAATCATGTGACCTGGGATGTAGAGCGATCTTTGCTGATTGGCTGGGTGAAGACCAAATGATTATTGAACTAACTGAGACAGGGGATGGGCCTGATATGTAAAATTTCTGAAATTACCAAAAATAGTCACTTGCCCTATAAAGGGTTAACCATGACGATGAACCTTTTGCTCACCTTACTGAGTTGTTTTGATGGCCACCAGAGTGGACATCAATTCAATTTGCATCTTTGTGAATCAAAAAATGGGCAATCTGTAGATTAAATGAAGAGACTACGGCTTGTAATCTCGCACACTAGCACAAGCAAAAATTGGATTTTCTGAACCAAATTTTGAGACTTACTGTGGAAAATTTCTTGAACCCAGTCCAGAAGTCAGTGTGTGAGGGTGGCGGGTCTTTATTTAGTGAAGTAACTGTTGGTCTGAGCCATTTTCATTGAGGAATTTACAGATACAGAGGACTTACTTCTGGCTCGGATCGCTCGGGAGTAAACTGGATCTCATTAAATGACCGAGTAGCAAACAATCTCAAACAGAGGGATGCCGACCGTCGGAGGGGAATTCTTCCTCCGGCGGTGACCTCAAAGTGTCAGAACGGCGAACCCCGAGACTGATTCACACGGCAGCCTCAGATCACACTCGCCAACTGGAACCAGATGTGCCGACGCAGCGGTGACGGCGCGATGACGAACAATTGGCTGTAAGCAACACGTCGGGGTCGGGGCGGGTGACTCAGTAAACTCAGATGTGGGGCAGGGTCACGGTTTTTGTCAGTTCTTTGGACTTTTATTGGACATTGAAGATCGGCCGGGTAACGATGGAGCCTCCTCCCTGACCTCGGCGACAGGAAAAGTCTGTAAAACCGACTTTGGGATGTTGGATCTTCTCTGCAGACTTTAGTTAGACGCTCATAAGTCGTTTTGTAAAGGCTTCTTCTTTTAATGACATGACAGTTTCCTTCTCTGACCGGAGTTTTAGTGTCCAGTGTTGGTTTGAATGCGGTTTCAAGAGGATTTTCCGCTCTAATAAGTATAAAATTGTGTGGGGAAACATGGAATGCCTGTGACACAAAGTAGGTCAAATCGAGAGATACACAATATCACCGCAAAATATTTGGCAACATCTGCCGTAAAATAGCAGAATTACAGCTGCGACTAATGATTATTTCCATTGTGGATCAACTGTCGATGGAAGTGAAAAATAAAGAAAGTCTGATGTCTTTAAATTACTTCATGATATGAACAGACAATGATCTTAAGTTTTACTGGATAAGTAGCCAAAAAAACCATTCATCAAATATCAAAGATAAAACTAGGTCATTTTCTGTGAATCAGCCTTAGGCCTGACCAGAGTTGGCGAACGTCCATTATTTTGCTAATTTCTCCTCTGTGCCGAGTTAACCCGGCGTGTCAGTACCAATTAACTTCAGCCCGATGATGTGGCTGAAACAACAAACCTCCGAATCTCCGGTGGGTCGCCCCGCGTCGTCATCTCAGGTGCGAACGAGCCGCTTTACTGCTGAACAAGAGCGTCGAACTTTGTGAAACCCTCGCAGGATAAATAAAGACGAGGAGCCGAGGCAAAACTTTATGAGCCCCGTGTGGAAAACGTTTAAGGGCCTCTCGTTTCTGCGAATATAAAACCCAGACAAGCTGAACTGCTGAACCTTGGGACGGATAAAAATAACGCAGAATAATATTGTTGTGGTCAGTGGGGAAATGAGCGTTGACATAACTCCTGAAATAGTTTGATCTCCCTTTGTTTGGTCAAAGCTGAAAATCAGGGGGTTCCCACTCTCTATCAAAATGTAAAATTTCCATGTCTAAAATGTTGAATTTTTCCATGACCTGTATGAACATAAACCCACCTCAGATTAGGAGGCCTTATTAAAGATTATTTTGTTTTATTCTGCAAGGAAAGTGAACAAAATGTGAGCACAATGAAAAATAAATATTACGTTTAATGAATTTTTTCCATGATTTACCCCAACAATTTATTTAATTCCCAGACTTTTCAAAATTCAAGGACTTTCCAGGTATTTCCATGACCCGTGGGAACCCATGTATTAACTGTGAAGGAGTTGAAACAGAGACAAAACAGACAAACACACACACACACACAAGGTTGAAGTCAGTGAAATAATTTAGTGGGACAGACATTTTTTTTTTACATTTACATAAATTAACATACATGATGCCATTTCTCTTATTTTAGCCCTTGCAGAGCAGCGCGGAAACCCCTTAACCCCTCTAATAAGGCAAGACTTGGTTTTTGCAGCACTGTCAGCGTGTGTGTGTGTGTGTGTGTGTGTGTGTGTGTGTATGAATAAGTGCCATATTGCAGATCTCAAAGTCTGCATAACAAGAGCGGTCTGGATCGTTCCCAAGCTGTCGTGGAGTCCTTATGGTGTGTGTGTGTGTGTGTGTGTGTGTGATCTTCCTCTCACACTCCTGCATCCTCGCCCCGAGCCATGGGACAGCTTTCTGAAAGCAAGAGGTGGTGTGTGGAGGGAGAGGGGGGGGGCTGCGGAGCCTCCGTTAGCCCAGGATGGAGCGCTCTGCCTGGGCCTGTCCCGAGCCTGAGGCGGGGTGGGGGTGGAGGTGGGGGCCGCTTAAAAAAAAAAAAAAAAAGAAAAACTATTTATCTCACCCGCTGTCTTTTACCTTTCTTTTCTCTTCCCTCCTCTTCCTCACCTCTTTTCCAGTCCTCCTGTCAAAGATTTTGCCGAGAAACAGAGGAAGGAGGAGGAAATCTAAGGGAGGAGATGATTCATTCTTCTTTCGGCTACACATTTCTCGCGTTTGTCAATATCAATGCTCTTTTAAACGTTGAAACGAGAGAAAGAGAGAGAGAGAGAGAGAGAGAGAGAGAGTGGGGGAGATGGGAAAAATCCGAAGGAGCAGATGTTGGATATTCCACTGATTGACTTATTGCTCGCGTGTTGATCTGCCCTACATCCCCCTCGCCGCTGTTTCAACACCAGAGGAGCGCCAACAGCGATGAGTCATTGTTTCTAAGAGCGTGTCTCGCTGCCGGGCTCTCTTTAGGACGGCCAAAAACAAAAGACTGGAAAGCGTCCTCGCCGCCGCCGCCGCCGCCTCCTGTCCCGTTCGAATACACGTAAAAGAAAACCTCCGTCCCCCCGTCGGTCGCCTGTGCAAAATGGAGCTGGACTTGGCTTTTCGTCCGCGGAGTGTTCAAGTTTTCCCGTAAGAGGTAAAGGTGCGTTTGGTTCGCCGTGTGTACGAGCTGGTGTCGTCTTCATCGAGTCGGTGGGATGACGAGGAGGAGGATGAGGAGGAGGAGGAGGATGAGGGGGTTCAGTTGAAGAGGATGGAGTCGGGGTCTCTGTTGGCGATCTGGGCCATGTGTTTCAGGATGTCCTTTTTGGTGATGATTCCCAGTAACCTCCTGCAACAAAACCAGAGAGAGAGACGCCGATTACTTCACATCGCGTTCGGTTTGTTTTGTCATGAAAAGCCGAAGAAGTGACAGAAAGCAGAGACGAGCTGCGGCCTTGGCCATCCTGACTCCGAGCTATTTTTGTGCTCTGTTGTTTTTAATTTTCATTTTAGTTCCCTGTACAGCCCCTCATGGCGAGCCTGTTTGGAGAAGTCATCATAAAGACTCTTGACAAAAGAAAATAAAAAGAAAGAAAGAGAGATAGAGAGAAAAGGGATGATAAGTGAGCAGGGCAGTGTGTTTATGTTGCCAGATTAAATGACGACATGTTTACCAGATATGCTTCTTGCTAATGTGGCAACCTTGAGCAGAAAGGGCCAGATGCAGGCTGGGAAAAATAGCATTGTTGTCAGTCAAAGTGGTGGAATCAGCGATATCCATCGCACCAAGACGACCGCAGACTCGGCACACTGTGCTTCGCGAGGACTCAAGGTCTTTCTGTGTGTGTGTGTGTGTGTGTGTACATCCTCATCAAACCATATTCACTCCCAGATGCTGTGTGTGTGATTCCCCTGGATCTAAAACTCTGCATGAAAACAAAAATATAGCCGCATAAAGTGGGGAAAAGAAAAAAAAAAAAAATCAGCAGTGAGTTCCTGCAGCCTTACGTCGTCCTCTTGTCCTCCATCGCCCAAACTCCGTCCTCCCCCTCTTCCTCCCCTCCACCCGCTGTCCCATGACGAGTCATTTTTCCACACATCAGCCCTGCTCTTAGCACTCGTTTATTAACAACAGGGCTGGGCGACATGGACGAAATCAAAAAAAAAAAAAAAAAAAAATCACCGTATCTTTCACCAAATACCTCGATAGTGATGCAGTAGAGACGACTGACGGTGCTTTCATGAGGCGTGAAACACAAATAAACAATCATTAGTAATAGACAGATAGATGTACTTTATTGATCTCAAACTGGGAAATTCTTAAATGTGGATGTGATGAGCAATGTGAAAAATTATTTCTCTAAAGTGTGAAGTTAGTCAACTTTGTCAGAAAAAAAGTGAACGTTGTGTTTTTTGCTACGGCCTCGTCAGTTTCGCTGCGATTACAAAATCCAGAATCGGTGTGGTTGTAGCACTTTGGTCACATGACAAGCTGCAAATCACGACAGTAGACGGTTTATTAAAAATACAGGCTAAGCATACACAACATTTTTTCATTTTAATATTAAAAGATGAAGCTCTGATGTTGCCGAGTCCAACTCTCTCTGGATCAAAGTGCTCACAGTTTGGATTTGGCTCTGCAGTTTTCATTTGTCACTTCCTGTTGGTGGTGACACTTTCAACACAAATCTCGTTTTTCATTCGGCTAATCTACGACGCCTCAGTGAGCGAGGATGGGATGTTTTTTTGCTTTTTGAGATGGGAGTTAACGGTCTGGATCCGGCCCGAAATACATGCCTCAGTTTTTAGCTGAACTCGACCAGTCACTGACGTGTGTTTATATTTCATCCAAACTTATGTCTGCACATAGGCTACACCAAAAAAAATAAGTTAAAGCAGCGTAGATAAGAACAGCTTGCACACATATAGTGTCAAAGAATAAAATACATCGTCTAAACCTAAGATTTAATTAGCCAAGAAATGCACCACACCTGATGTATTTATTAAAAAAAATGAAATCTTCTCAGCTGCGGTCAGGCTCGGGTCGGCCGGCGGTGTTTTTAAAAAATCTGTCCTAGTGAACCTTTCAGACGCACTGAACCTTTTTGAGTCCGTCCTCTCATTCATCCCCATCCCTCTTCATTTCCCTCTCCCTCTCCCTCTCCCTCTCCCGTCGTTTTCCTCCCTCCGTCTTCACGTCTCTCGCTCGTGTTTTCGATTCCATCAAACCGAGGATCAAAACATGAGGATCTGGTTAGTCCGAGGCTCGACAACTGGCTCACACCACCAGAGGTGATGGACACTCCTGCTAAAAAATAAATCCCACATGTGAGAGGAAGAGGGAAAATGAGGGCGAGAGCTGCGTTGTTTTGTGTGTGTGTGTGTGTGTGTGTGTGTGTGTGTGTGTCAGCTGTGGGCTCGTTTATGACTGAAGTGTTGGTGACAAATTTGCAGTTGTGTGTGCGTTTCGTTGCATTATTATACTGTATATGATTATTATACTGTATATGATTGTGCAATGACAATAAAGATTTATCTATCTATCTCAGTGGCTCCATGTGATTCAGTAAACCTCAATTATCTTGTGATTATCACCGAATCCGAGGGGAAAAGCAGCGCCGTGCGTGAAACACTTCGCTGAGCCGACCTCGCTTTGCAAACTGCTGGTTGTTTTTGTTGCCGGTGATGTGAAAATGTTGAGTTTTACGCAGGATTGATGCCACTTTTTTTCCCTAGGACTAAAATGTGCCTTTACTATGCATGCTGTGAACACTGATATGTATTTAAAGTATTGTATGTGGGCTTGTCTAGAACAAATAATCAACAAATTGTAAGTTAGAAGAGTATCGGTATTGGGCGGTGTCAGCTTTAAAGGTCCAACATTATTTATTATTTTTACTGCTCATATTTGGCTGCTTGTATAAGTGACATTTCTGTGACCTTTTCTTCCTAGAAGTGTGTCACATAATACAGGCGGGAAATGAACCACAAAGCAAAACTAACACGGTCTTTTAATCAAAAACAAAGCAATTATCTCAAGATAATAAGGCTGGAATGAAAGGCTTACGCTGTTTTGCACCTGCTGTATTTGTGCAACAGTTCATTCTTAAAAATGCATAATGGATATCATATTGGCCTCCAAAAAAAATGTATGTGTATGTGTGTGTGTGTATGTGTTAGGGTGTGTGATACATATGGTGTGACGGTGGAAAAATCTGTTGTTCCACATTGTTCCATATGGCCAACAGACTCCCTCTATCCTACCACTTCTATTTTACAGTTATGTTTTATAATTTGTTTACTGTTTAATTGAAAAGTTGCACAAAGAGAGTATGTGTGTGTGTGTGTGTGTGTGTGTGTGTGTGTGTGTGCGTGCACGGACCCGTTGTGTGTGACCAGACACTGGCGCAGCCCCAGCTTCCTGAAGATGTCCACAGTGATGTCCATGGGCGTGTGGTCCGTCACAGTGAAGGGGCTCAGGTCCAGGATGCCTCTGAGGCGCAGGGGGGGCGGGGCGTCGGGCGCCTGGCTGGGAGCATGCTCAGTGAAGACCACCTGGGAGGCGCTGACCACGCCCTCCTGACGCTGACGGGCGTTGTCTGAGCGAAAAATGTATCATTTCAAACCACAAATCACAATGTAAGCTTTATTATAATGGCGACTACAATGTGTTGCATTACATTTAAGACATTTAAGATGCTCGGAGACTTTATAAGCACACACACACACTCACACACACACACACATACACACCCCTCACCTATTGATATGAGCAGGTCTCTCCTGAGGACAAAGCCCACGAGCCTCTGTGACTCCTGGGAGACGACCACGGGGAAGCCGCTGTAGTGCGTGCTCTCCACTAAAGACTGGGCACAAAACAAAAAACAGTTTATTGTAAACAGCACAACAACACAGATCAACACTCAGGGGCACAAAACACTTCTGACAAGAGAGACAAAGTCATTACATAAAGATTGTTTTGTCATTTTATTGTTAGTTTTACAGTAGAAAGAGAGACAAGAAAGATCCGTGGCCAGATTCAAACCCAGGGGACGTCACTGGTCCATCACAGCTTCATTAACTAATTAGGCCCTCGCCCTCCATTGGAGAGAGGGCCTATTGTTTTTTTCTTCATTAATTTGTAGTGATGGTGAGATAAAAACAATCAAAATCTAAATCTACAACACATACAGTGTGAGAAAGTCTATTTTCCAAACCAACAAACCATCCTTTGGTAACACTTGTACTGTCTGTTTTGTCATTTGTTTTATTCACCATCTGCAAAGGGTGTTTCACTGTTTCTTATTTAATTTTTAATCAATTTGCTGAAAAAGGTGCTACATAAATAAAGTGTAGTATTATTATTTTAATATGAAAATTAAAATCTCAAGGTGTCAGGACACCCAGAGGAAACAGGGTGACTGTCCCTGTGGTTTTGACGTTTTAATACTTTATTAAGTGCAAACACTGTGTGATAAAACAACCAATCAACTGAAAAACATTTTGCTTTTTAATTTATTTTTTTTTTTGCTCTGTGTTCCTCTGCATTGCTGTGTGTGTTTTTTTAAGTTATACTTGTGAGGACCAACTTTTAGGAACCTGTGTTCTTGTGAGGACGTTTTGGGTGGTCCTCGCAGTCAAATGCTGGCTTATTAGTCAGTCAGCCTGTGTGTGTGTGTGTGTGTGTGTGTGTGTGTGTGTGTGTGCGTGTGCGTGCGTGTGTGTGTGTGTGTGTGTGTGTGTCTGTACCTCCACCTCCCCTACAGTCATGCCCTCCTGGGTGAGCACAGCGAGGGCCGGGTCGGCTCTCCGGGGCCTCATCACGTCCACCGCTAGGCTGTTGTGCTCAAACTCCTCCTTGGGCTCCAGGAAGGGGTATCCATTCAGCCTGATGTGAGCCTGCCCGGCAAACACACACACACACACGCACACACACACACACACACTGTACTTAATATCACTGATATGTGCTTCAAAGCGTTTCAATCAAACCCCAACACGCTCAGCTTGCACGGCTCCAGAGGGAAACTCGTTAAAGGCTGATCCAAACGAACTGACCCGACGTCTCTGGAAACATTTAATATGCAGAGGGATGTTAAAAATATCCAGTCGGCTCATGTTGGGTTTACAGCTTTCGAACAAAAGGAGGCATTTCACAACGTTAGCCTCACGTCAACCCCTCGAGCTATAAGTGTTCAGTAACATAAAAAACACATGATTTTATAGCTTCAAAGGGAGCATTCCTCGTTCGGAGCCGTACAGCCATTAAGGTTTATAGTGCACTAAAAATGTCTCCGTTAATTGTTAAAAAAAGATAAAATCCGCCCCCACAACACATATTTACATACGTCCTGTAATTACACTGATTACATCTAATTACAATTAGCTGACATGCCTTCAGTGTGATGTACATGCACCAGCACTCAGCTGACGTCAGGGGTCAGATTAATCCAAGATCACACTGACCATTAATCTATCTATTATTCTAAGACTAGAATAATAGTGTCACATATGCCCTTGAATAATGTTTAATACTAAAAAAAAATGAGTGCATTCAGACTCGCGTGACATGGTGCAATAACTGAAGAGACTGAGCTCATTTTCATGCACACAGAAAATGTAATTGTGTGACATTACTAATAAATTACGGCAAAATTCAAGTAAGCAACACACTGATTATAAGAGTAACAGGTGGAGTGATCTGGTTTTCCTTGTGTTAACAGTGAAACTATTCAGAAAACATGTTTTAATGTAATGTAATGTGATGTATTTTGTGAAACTCTGGCTCAACAGAGATTCAGTTTGAGTCACAACTCACTACATGGCGATTTGATTTAAGATCGTTTTACTTTTCTGGAGTTTAGAGTCAACGGTCTGAGCCAAATTTTTATATCCATTGAATAACCATGCCGTCATGTAAGGCTATCCTGAAATGTGAAAAAAATAATCAGAATTACTTAAACATTCTTACACATCATTCATTTTAAAAAAACAACAACACATTATACTGACCACAAGTTCAAAGCACAGATGATTTGATCATGTTTCATATGAATTCAGGCCAAAGTTCTTTTAGCAGATCAGTGCAGTTTAATCAGCAGGATTTACAATGGAATGATCATTACGGCCCTACTTGTCACAAGTTTTGCTTTAATCAACTTAAAATGGTATTGCTGGTGCGCTGTAAACACAACCGGTGAGCGCAACACACACCTCATAGATGCCCTCTCTCCCGAAAGCGTCTGCCACCCATTTGCTGGTCATGGTGGCGGCCATGAGGGGAACGATGTACTCCAAACCGCCCGTCAGCTCGAACATGATGACGACCAGCGACACCGTCATTCGAGTCACGCCGCCTGGGAGACAGACGCCACAATTCACTGTGACACCAAGTCCAGAAGCAAGGCACTTAGATGTGACTCAAACACCGCGGCTCTGTGGCCTCTGCAGCCAAACCGAGGGTTAGTGAGGAGGTGGAATCTACAGGTCAGCTTGCTACATGCTTTTCCATCTAAAAGTTTTCCCTCTTGTCAGGTTTTTCGAGGCAGAATGGTTGTGGCTGCAGTGGCTCTGGTCTACCCTGAAGCCACTGATATTCTCCTTGTTGGGTTGCGGTAAAACAAACAGTACTCTCCTTTCAACTTGATGTAAGAGCTTCCATCTGTTGCCTCCCTCCACTGAGTAATTGTGAGTCAGCTCGACAGGATTGAGTTTCAATCCAGAGCACTTCATATTTACTTTAGAAAACAAAACAGCAATGTCTGTTGATCAATAATTTCGAAAAATGGAGGCAATTACATGCTTTTCAAGTTCACTGGTCAGTATTTCAACAAAATAGCACAGATCATTACAGTAAATGTCATTATTTTCATTCTGTAAGCAAGAAAAATGAGACAGCTAATAACGTCCACAGCGAGTATTATTTTCCGGCCAGCAATCGCTCTGTCTGAGTGGCTGTCCAAGTTCCTCAAATGGAGGATATCTCGTTTTGGAATCGATGCTCGCCTCGTCATGCACAATGATGCAAGCGAGAGGCAACTGTACACCAAGATGTTGGACGGAATATCATTTTTTAAGATTCTGTTGGTCAAAGGCAGGGAACAATGAAATTCATGCACAATCTGTAAAAATGTTTTCCAATTTATCAAACGGCAAAAATTATCTCAGAATTCACCAACCGTTTTTAATGTTTCAGTCAGGGCAGGGCAGTTTTTAATAGACTGAGACTGTGAACCGTGGGTGGCTACACATTCTTCTTTCAAACTTCCTTACTCTCCTCTTGGGAATAACTCAGCAGTTTGGACATATTTTGGATTTCAGAAAAAGACAGATCAACAAACGATGCAGATGGGCACTGTTCATGTTCATAACTGAAAGGTCTTTCAAGGGTTCTTTAAGTTAAATGAACATCTGCACTTAAACATGAAAAATTTAGCACTTTATAGTGAACAACAGAGGGTCTATTTTAATTCTGTTTTTCAAATATCTGTTTTTTATTTCTGTTGAGGTTAGGGTTAGGGTTATCTATTCTATTCAATCTATTCTCTCTAGGGTTAGAAAGAACAGATTTTTTTCATTTAGAATGTGTGGAAGAGCTCAAAATGAAAAAAAAAAAAAAAAAATCAAGTCATATTTCAGTTGCTGTTTGTGATTTAATAGAACTGTAACAGATTTTTTTTTATAGATGGTAGGCTCCTGAAATAAACTGAATTAAAATTTTGTATTGTGATGAAACTTGTGATTTACGTCCCTAAGTGGCTCCCTGCCAAAGAGGCTGAGAGAGCAGACAAAACCGCCCGTCGCAGCTAAAATTCATCAGGATTTGGCTGCAGCTGGTAGCAATTGTTCACTACCTAAGTTCTCACATAAGTGATATCCTCTTTTTGGGGGGGAAATTACAAACAGAGGGACAAACTGCAGTTAAAAGAAATAGATCTCTGGCCCCGCTTAATCAGTTGTGACCTGCTCATTACTGGAAGTGATTTATTTTTTCGTGAATGACATTACAAGCTTTTCTTGTAGGTCAACGTTGGGTAAAAAATGCGCCCAAATTGCCACGGAGTCATTACGGCAAAATTAGGAATACATTTCAGAGCGAAAAGAAACCTGTGGTGTCAGTTTCGGCCCGTCTTCTGTCTCTCACTGAAATTTGTTCCAGAGCTGCCAGGCGGACATGTACGGCATGTTAAACTGTTAGCTCTGTGTGGTTCTGCCCACCTCCCCCATGTAAACCACACTCAACGTCAAGAAAATACCGCCCATCTGTTTTTATACAAATCATGCCCCGAGAGTAACAAGCCCATCATAAATCTTTTTCTTCAGTACTTTGTGTTCTCTAATTATGACAAAGGAATTGGGAGGAAATCTGCACTAATCCAGCAGTAGAAAGGCTCAAGAACAACTTCAACTGTTTTCTTTATGAGCTATGTGAATTTTTTCTCATTCTAAATTAACAATGTAAATGTAAAGTTCGTTCCCCACTCTTGACCCAACATAAAATAGCTGTTAGAAACCAAGTCTCGACGAATCTGTATTTGGAATGACATTTTGTAGCACTCCGTGTCCCCCCCGTCTTTTCTACTGTGTAGATCTAACACTGGTCTGGGTAAGGCATAAAATAACGAGTCAAATGTTCAGTTTTCCTAACAAAACTTCATAGTCATCAAGAACATAAGTTCAGAAACCTCACTGGCAAATTTTGGTCATCAAATTCTGAGGATGGCAACTGAACACCTGAACTGAGAAGTGTCCCGGACCTCTATTCCTACGACAACTGAACTGGACTTCTGTTCACAGGATGAGTGAACGTCACGGTTAAACAGGTACATGGTAAAACTTCATTTCATAGTGACTGAAATACAGTTCCAGAATTATAGCCCCATGACAACTGAACTACCTTTATAAAATTCTGGTCCCATGATGACTGAACTTGACTTCTAGAATTCTTTTCCCATGAGAACCGAACTTGAGTTCTAGAATTCTGGTCCCATGATGACTGAATCTGAGTTGTAGAATTCTATTACAACGATGACCAAACTTGAGTTCTAGAATTCTGGTCCCATGATGACTGATACTGAGTCCTAGAGTTCTATTCCCATGATGACCCAACTTGAGTTCTAGAATTCTATTCCCATGATGACCAATCTTGAGTTCTAGAATTTGGTCCCATGATGACTGAAAAAGCTCCCTAAAATTCCATGCCCATGGTCAGTATTGCTCTAAAACTCTAGTCACATGATAACTTAAGGAGTGGTCACCTGATAAAAGAGCTGATGTTCTATTACTCTGGTCTATGATATTTGAAAGAGCTGTCTTGACTGATGGTAACGTGATATCTGAATTATACTGTAACCATTCTGGTCACATGTGCCTCCTTTATGTATCCAAAAAGTCAAGTTTACTGCATCAGAACAATTCAGACAGCGATGGGTGAGTTATTGATCTTCACTGCCACCCAAGCAGTTTCTCACCCAGACATGCGGCAGCTCCCACCATGGCGTAGAGCCCTGGGGTGATGCAGTCTGCTCCTGGTGAGCACCAGCCTTTGAAAATGATCCAGTCGTGGTTGTAGTACGCCAGCTGCTCCATGCCGACACCCAGCAGTCTGCCGGCTATCGCTCCGACGGCCATGCTGGGGATGAACAGACCAGAGGGAACCTGAACAGAGGCACAGAAGGAGATGTTGAAGAATGCTGCCAATCGAATTGCATTACTTGTCTGTAACATTTTGTACAAGGCAGACAAATATTGGCAGCTAACAGATAAATGGGACAAATTTTATTGTTCACCACAGCTAAATTGGACCATTAGGAAAATACAATAAAACAGGCATGAATATATTTATTGGTGCTGGATCTACAAATTCAATTTTCCTTACAAAGATGATTTAATGCCCAAGGCTGTATTTTATGGAGCTGTAACAAGCACTTAGGACAAAAGTTATCAAGTAATTTGTGATTTGGGTTATTCTTAAACCAATAAAATATCTTGTCCTGTTTATGTATCAAATGTAACAAAAACTTAATTGATCCTTGAGGGGAGAGCGGTGTTTTCCAAACACAAGCACACAGATATTGATACAGAACAGAGCAGATAAAAAATGATGGTGATTTTTAATGCACTTCATCATGCCAATGTTGAGTGATGCCTGGATAGAAATGATTCTTGCTGTACTGGCCATCTACAAAAGTATTTACAGACAGCTTTGCGACTTCAAGATGTACAAATTTAGAATAATTTGCTAGAAAACATACAAATGGATATCAAAATGATCGCATTTACAGAGCAGGAGTTCAGGTTTGCCTTCCTGTGTCCACTTTATTAGGTCCCCGGGTCTGTGAACAACTTGCTCTGCCAGTGAACCTCATGACGGTGACTCATGTGGCTGTGACTCAGTGTAGAAATCACGCAAAAATGGTTGAGAGGTTTAGTTAGCTGCTCAACTAAATGTTAAAATGGGCAAAATGAGTAATCTCAGCAACTTGAGCAATAATACTAGTTCCAACATCTCTGAAACAGCTGCCCTGCGGGGATTTTCACACGCGTCAGTGTGTCTCAAGTTTTCCGAGAACCCGTTACTGTTTTCCGTCATCGATGAAAGAGTTCAGAGAACAGCAAGGTCGGTTCAGCTGGGAACGAGAAGATGGTGTTAGCTGGCACGTATATTTGTGTTTGTGTGTGCCGACCTTCATGCCAAAGGTAACCACGGTGATCATCATCTTGAAGACCAGAGCCAGGGCCAGCTGCCACAGAGCGGTGTACAGGCCTGGTCCTGCTGGCCGGTCCGCCAGGGTGTTACCGACACCTGTTTCTGATATGTTTGACGGCTGGGAGAAGGCGGAAGATGAAAAAACACAGGAAGAAGGGATAGAAAGCAAAACAGCAAAGAATAAAAGGAGAAAGGATGGACAGAGAGAGAGAGAGAAAAGAAAGAGAGGAAGACAAACACAAACAGCAGAAGTGTACATTTGTGATTTCTCAACTAGATAGCAGCAGTTCAGGGAAAGCAGATAATAACTAACAAACGTATGATTTGTTTATACGCTCAGAAATGTAAATGACAAAGCAAGATTAGCAAAACTAGCCCGAGAGGTTTAAAAAGTTTTGCAAAATATCCTGTCAAATGTTGCTTATTATTATTAGCAATAATCAACATGGATGACTGAATAACAACATTCAGGAGCTTTGATCTCTCTCTCCACATTATAACATAACCTTTCTCACAGTTATCTGGCCAAATCTGTAATCTAGCTTTGTGGAATATCGTAATGTTGACTAGTTTTCCCTCTACACACAAACACACACACACACACACACACACACAGCTGACCTGCTGGTAGCCACAGAGCTGCGAGGAGTCGAGCAGTGAGCAGTCGTTGAACAGCTCGGAGATGAGCTCGGCTCCGCTCATCCTGGTGTAGCTGTTGGGGTAGGAGAGCAGAGCGGTGAAGCCGGCCACCACCAGCACCTCGATGATGGGGTAGTGACCCAGACGAGTGGATTTACCTGAGAGGGAGGGAGGGAGAGAGAGAGAGAGAGAGAGAGAGAGAGAGAGAGAGAGAGAGAGAGAGAGAGAGAGAGAGAGAGGGGAGAGGGGGAGAGAGAGAGAGAGAGAGAGAGAGAGAGAGAGAGAGAGAGAGAGAGAGAGAGAGAGAGAGAGAGAGATTGATTCTGTAATCTAACTACGCCATCAGCAGACCTCCTGAGCGTCACCACCACATCACAATGCATCTGTTTACTCACGCCTCCTGCACCAGGCGATGTTGGCTCTGATGAACAGCGCCCCCCACAGGCCTCCAAAGATGCCCAGCAGGATGAAGGGGGCGAGCTCCAGCAGGTGCCAGGGGGCGTGAAACTCCACGTAGAACAGCACCAGGCGGCTGTTTCCGAACGGGTTGATGGAGCGTAGGGTGAAGGCCGCCACCAGGGCGGCGAAGAACGAACGCCACAGCGTCTTCAGAGGGAAGTAATAACTCACCTGGAGAGAGAGAGAGAGAGAGAGAGAGAGCGAGCGAGAGAGGTAGAAAAAGTCACATTAATGATCAATTAACAATTGATTAATCTGTTGAAAAATGAAGACACTTGCTTATGAATGTAAGAGCAAATGTGATATTTTTTCTCTCTAACAAAACATTTGAGATGTAGACGGACATCAAAACAAGCATAATTTTAGGACTATTTTAGCATTATTTTGGGACTAGAGGCTTCATATCAATACATTATGAGCTATAATATGATTAATTATCAATTCATCATCAACATCTAGAGTGAAATGAAAGTTGGTTGTCAGTGCAAAATGTAAAGTTCTTATTAGGACATACATGTAAACACTAATAATAGTATGTAACTGTACATTGAGATTAGTATAGTACTGGTAACACTGGAGCACCGACAGTAGTGCCAAAAATACAGCGCAGTATTTTTTTTTCATGAAATTACCCACTTAATGTAATTCTTATGTATTTTTTATGTATCAAACTGACCTGATAACAGTAACTTAAACTTTTACATCTTTATCACTTGACTGAGGAAAAGAAAACTTTCCCTACAGTTACTTAGGTGAACATGATGACATAATGTTGGTCACACCTGTACTGAACGGTGCCTGATTGTCTCTGGCTGATGATGTTGTATCATTTCACACACAAACAGAGCTCTTTTGTGTGTAAAATTGCCGTTTTACTCTTGAGTTTTGGGGCATTAGAGCAGCAGACTGGATCATACCAGCCTCTGGGGTGAAAAGGTCAGTCGAAAATTTCTGATCTGACTCATCACATGCCTCTCAAGGAGTTCAGATAGCTGGACTTATCTCGCACCAGTATCTCAGCTGCGGATTTTCCCCGAGCTGAGTTTCTATAACACTGCCAAGACACGGTTTATTTCTCCTCAGACCTGGGTCAAGCTCTAATACGGGGTTTGTTTTAACTTGCTTAGGTGTCATTTGGGTGGGCTTTGCCACACAGAACAAGTGCCAGAAAGATTAAACAAGCACAGGAAAGTATTTGGAAAAACAATTCAGATTTCATGTTTTCTGTGATTGAGAAAATAAGCGTCGTTCTGATGTGGAAAACCCCACCCTTCTGGTGCGCTAAGTATGTTAAAACAAGCACCAAAAATCCTTTGCAAACACCCTTTGATCCTGGCCTGCATGCTTCGCTGCTCAATTTACTGCTGATTAACTCCTAACCGAGGTGAGATTTACAAACTTAGTCGCACACAGACGATGGGAAATGGTTCATTTTCAGCAGATAAATGCCTCACCTCCTCCAGGCTGAACAGGACTCCTCCGATTGGAGCGCCAAAAGCCACAGACACGCCCACTGCTGCCGCCGCCGACAGCACCTGAGAGAGGACAATGGAACAGGAATTAAAAAATAATAATAACTTGAACACGATAGAAGGAGAAGAAGGAGGCCTATTCTAAAAATGTCTATTTTGGCAACTATAAATTGATTAACTGGGGTTCGTCATTCAATTTCATTCGATTTTTTAACGCCAGATGATCCAGCCTTCTGTTAAAAACCATTTTGTTTTCATTTTGTGTAAAGAAGAGCTTTTTGCGTTTCATTACAGCAGGTGCCTTCAAACCATCCCAAACCACAAAAAAGGTGAATATCCAACTTAAGGCTTTATTTTTCCGCCCTGACCTGCCAAAAGCACATCTGTAGACTGAAAACATCCAGACCCCAGCAGATCTACAGACGTTGTAATTACAGGTGCTTTTTTTTTTTTTTTTGGCTAATCCCAAACAAAGCCCCCTGAAATTTTGAAGTCTGACTTGCCCGAATCATAAAACAGATTTCATTACAGTTAGAAGATCCTTCATATATAACAAAGACTTGGCTGTTTTGGTACTGCCTCTATAGCTAAGTTTTCCATCACAAATTGCAAATCTGTTATCAGCTCACACACTTTATAAAACCTCCACATGCCAGACATGTTGTTTTGCTATCAGTCTTTGCAATGTCACATGATGAGCAAGTTTAAAGTTCAGTTATTAAATGTCATTTTTTAAATGTCATGTGACAGGTGTACTCTTTATCTGTTTTTCTTTTTTTCATCTTGTAAAGCCTCTTGGGAGAAAAAACACACTATTAAGGATGCACTGATCAGAGAATGCCTGATAGAAACTCATTTAGAACAAACAGCGATTTAAGTCAATATAAAACGTTCATTTCAGACTGCAGGAGTGGCAGGGTGGCCTAGTGGTCTGATATGATTTCTTTTAACTGGAGGACAAAAAACAAACAAGCTGCTGGATCCCTACTCGATGCAACTAAGTCTCGTTACCATCGAGACTTGCAGCCTACCTCTCGTCTCTTGGCCTCGTTCTTGCGGTACTTGGTGAACAGGTGGCACAGTATGTTGGCGCAGCAGCAGGCCACGTGGACCAGAGGGCCCTCCTTCCCCAAACTGAGGCCAGAGGAGACGGCTAAAACCAGCGTGATGGTCTTGATGATCAGAGTCCACTTCCCCAGGTAGCCTCGGATGATGAAGCCGCTGAGGATGGTCTTGATCTGATACAGAGAGAAAGAGAGAGAGTTTGTGTGTGCAGGAAGTTTATCGGTTTGTAAAAGAAGCAGGTATCAGATTATGTTTGTGTTTGTGTGTCAGTGTAGAGCAAAAGCAAATCATCAGTCTCACACCCCCCATTAAGAGAAGAGGAAGAGAGAGAGAACAACAGCCTGTCCACAGGTTTCACAATTACATTTATTGTTCCGAGGTTTTTCAGGTAATTGTACAGGTAAGTGCTATATTTGTGGTCAGTAGGAATATGATCGGTTATTACTGTACAAGCTGACTGTACAAGCCATTATTATAGCACTTTCCTTTAGGTTAGGCAGCAACTGCTGCTGGAATAAATCTAACAAGGTCTTGTTGGGATTTTTCTCTGCCAGTGAGCTTTGCAGGTCAGTATGAGGTGAGCTGTCTCTTTTTCCCAGCAGGTACGAGTAGCAGCTCAACATAAAGTTCAATAGGCTGATGGTGATCTAATGCAGAACATGACTCAGTTTGACAAAAGGCTAAATGAAATTAGATGTTGGAATAAGACCTCAAATGTCAAATTTATTACAATTTAAGGCCTAAAACTTTCAAAATTGAATTTAATGTAAACCACTGAATTCGAGACTTTTTAAGGGGATCTGAAAACACCCTGGGACAAAGCTGTTCTCATTAAAATTAAAATGGTAAATTGATGGTGCACAGGCCTGTTGACCATATGCCTGATCAGAGAGCAGGAGAAAGAAGAAGACAGTGTTTTTGTTTGTGTGTGCAGGAAGTAGATGGGTTTGTGTGTGCAACAGGGGGTCAGAATGTGTGTGTGTGTGTGTGTGTGTTGATGTTGTTCGTATATATAAGAGCTGGATCAGTTTGGATGTATTGGCTTACAGAAAGGTTCACCACTTTCATTTCCAGAGTGTAAGCAAACCTTGAGCTTTTCACTTCCACAGAAATAAAGAGAAGAGAGGAGCGAGAGTAAACACTGACGGGGGGGAAAGGAAGGGCAATCTGGGTTTTGAATAAAGTTTTGTCTCAGCTGAAACAGTTTATCTGAGGTGCACAGGCCTGTAGACCACGGTGCTACCGACGCTGACGGGACCCTGAGGATCAAAGTGTTCGGCAAATAGCGCTGGATTTGTCTCAAACCGCACCCTGCTTCAGGAGGTAGAGAACTGCCCAGGGAATCAGACAATTTCTAGAGCTTCCCAGTGTCGAATTCGTTCCAGTTCCTTGGACAGTAAGCCCCCAACAAAATTTCCATGATGCACCGTAAAATATATATACTCACAGGAAATAACACACATTAGTATCGCCTACATCTTTGGCTGAAAGGATATGGACAGGAATAATGCGCCAGCAACAATGCCAAACTTTACTTACAAATATAAGGGAAAACCAACATTTGTGTTAATCCATAAAATTTTGGGATGTATCATGATACAAAATGCATTATGACCCACATACTGTACTGTGAGATCTTTGCCATTAAGCAGCTCTAGTGGAGATACAACAATCAGATTAGCTAATGTTATTGAATGTTAAAGACTAACAAAGTAACAACTGACATGTTCATCTACCCAGTGGCTGAATACCAGTTCGTTATATGTTCATTTGCTACCAACTAAATTAAAGTGAAGTTTGAGACACATCAACTGCTTAAAGCTGGAGTTTTAATTTGGATATAGGTAAATAGATGTATACATGCTGGGAAAAACAAAGAATGAAAATGAACAGCCGGTGGATCATAAATCTGGGGTTAAAGCTAAAGAACAAATAAAAATGTGGACCAGAGTCGAATATAAAAAACAATAACGTATAGCTGACCATAATACCGCTCCAGGAGTTTTACATTAGAAGAAAATCAACCAACACTAAACAGGGGCATACGAGCTCTTCAGGCTTTCACTGTGGCATTAACATTTAAGAATCGTAACAGACAGACAGGACAGAGCATTACCTGAATATAATATTACATGTAATCATACTGTATGCTGCAGTATATCCACAAATCCTGTTCATATCCTGTCTGCGATCAAATATGCAATGCCAAAGAGGAATTAAGAACGGCCAAATGGGATGAAAAATGTACTTTTTGTGCATTTGGAATAGTCTGCATTGTCTGCTTTTTTCTTACCTCTGGTATTCCTGAGCCACATGCGTACGGAGCGAAGGCCCTGACCAGCGTGACGGCCAGGAAAGAGAAGAGCAGAGCCCAGACGATGTACATCAGGTAGTTGACTATGTAGGCAAACGGACCCTGAAAAGGACACAAACACAAACACAGAGATATTAGGTCTCGTCTACTGATTAATACCAGAGCAAAATCCTGTAAACTTGAAATTATGGCTCTACGACGTGCTAAAAAATATAATTGATTTTATTTTGACAGATATTGCGATTGCAACATGAGTCATGCTCCTAATGGGAATGCTTGTTTTTGCATTTTTCATTTTACTGGAGAAAAATATTAAAATGATGGTGATGTGATTTTTGCTGGGAAACATGCATGTTTTCTGACATCTGGAGAACATGATGTGCATGCCGAGGCGTATCCGTAGCACCACAGTACTTACGTAAAGCTGTTTATTGTCCTGTATAAACCCATCACTTTCAACAAAACATCCATGTTTTATTTATTTATGAAGGCATTTCGGTATAAGCACACATATGGAAGTCATCATCATGCCAGTTACAGTAAAACTGGTAAAGCCTTGTGTGTTGTTGTGTGTTGTGACGGATCACCACCAGCAGATGGAGCCAAAGCACCATCAATCAAGTTAGTGACATGAATCACTGACAGAATGTGTGTGTGCGTGACTGTGTGTGTGTGTGATCATGATTGTGCATAAAATATGTAATAAATGCAGTGGAGGCCAAAGTATTTGCAAAAACTAATGTGATTTAAAAAAAAAAACAAACAAACAAAAAAAAACAACAATTAAAAACTGTGGCAGTGAAAAAGACCTTTGCCACACTTAGCTCTATACATTTTTAAAGGATCAATTCACTCAAAATGAAAAAAGAGAAACTGTATGTATCTGTTCCAAATTCATAGATACAGTGGATAGATGCAGTTTGCCCGTGTTCTTTGGCAGAAAATAGTTCCCAGAATTTTTTTACCACTAAGAAAACAAATCAAAACAAAACAAAAAAAAAACTACATCTACACAGTTGACTCTGTCTGTCTCTCTCTCACTGGGAAACTGAAAAGAAATTGGACTTCAAAACTCCTTGATACAAGTTAGAAAAAGTAAAAAGTCTGCCTGTCCCACCTCCGTGGCTCCTGTGATGAGCTCGGCCCAGCTCTTCCACTGCGGGCAGCGGTCCCTCTCCTGGAACGTGGTCTCGTTGGACGTCCAGCAGCAGTGCTCGTGGTTGAACCAGAAGCCGTTGAGACACACTCCTTCCTTCATGTCCGTCAGCCAGTGGGCCGAGATGTCGATGCCGCCGGCGAGAGCGCCTGGGGGACGGGGAGAGACACGAGGTCACGAAACGAGACGGCAAGAGGTGAGATTTAAACGTCCTCTGCTAGATCTGCTGTGAGTTTCAGGCAGCAGAGAGGAAGCTGAAATAAATCTTAAAACCTATAACCCCTGTGTGACTTTCTATATACTTGGTTTTATTTGACAAATGTTTGTGTTTCCTCCTACTAGAATACAAGAATACACGATCCAATACGCTCATTCCCACAAACACAAAACTCTTTTCAGTCCAGTCCAGTGCTGATCACTCCTCTGTTGAGAGACTACACAACAAAATACCTGGACCAGAGGAATATTAATATTAATAAGTTCATTTCTTATCATGGTATCTATTATGAATAGGAATCACTGGTTAAACTGGTGATACAATACAATCACAATATTGATATATGATAATGATATCTCAATGCAGGTGATTCTGTGATTTTAAGATAATCCGCTATGATACATCATGATATCTGTAGCTGGAGAAGAAAGAAAATCCCTTGAAAAGGCAAAATGATTTTCCAAAAAGCAGGAATCAGTCGTGTTGTTCAGTGTTTTAATCTGCAGAGCGACTGCAACGTGAACGTGACACAACAGTTCCAGTAAAAACACCTAAAGGCAGGGAAAAACACACACCTGACAGGAACTGAAATGTGAATCTGTGCAAATGAAGTTGGACACTCAAATATCAATATTTGGCACAAGTGTATTGGTAATGTATCACCAGAGGAAGTATTGCAATATGTTGAAGTGTCGATTTATTGTTCCACCCCTAGTATCTGTGTGTGTGTGTGTGTGTGTGTGTGTGTGTGTGTTACCTGACATGAGCCCCACTAGCAGCATGAGCAGCCATCCGGAGAAGGCGTCGCTGACGCTGTGCAGCAGAGCCACAGTCGACTGTCTGCTCTTACTGGTGATCTGCAGGGACACAGAGGAAACACACTGCGAGTCAAACGGGTTCAAATCCCTGGACAGGGTGGGAAAAAGTAAGAGTGATGTTCTCTTCTTCTCCCACAGCTACAGTCAAGGTACCCTGGGCCAGCAGTTTTCAAAGTGTGGTCCTTGACAGTCTTCAAGGCGGTCCTCAGCAAAATTATGGAGAAAAAAAAAAAACACTAAGGCACTCTGTTAGTTTTTTCCATGCTTGTCTGCACTACCTCCAGACTAATATCCAGCAAGACTTACAGGATTTTGTGTCCTGTACTTTCACCAGCCCCTCGGCAGAGCACCTGTCATACGAGCTGCTCTAGAGCCATGCAGCACTTCCCTCTTCCTTGTAAACTGAGGAACAGTTCAATTTCACTATAATTTGATTCACTACAGTCTCTACAGTCACAATATAAATCAATATAAAGCTGTGCAATGTGATGATAATATTGTGGGATGGGAGAAAAATTCGTTTCTATCGCTGTTGTTGCAAAAGCTGCTTTAGGGCAGAATTTTACGACATCAAGTCAGAGCTCCTAGTCGTCATGAATGTTCCATTACTACAAGCCTGAAGCCTGAAAAACAAACAAACAAACACGGAGGAGTGTGATACAGAACAAAACTACCTGCAACACTCAGATACAGAGCAGGTCCCAGGACAATATGAGGAACTTGTACCTTAAGGAAGGGGGCGGCGGGGGTTACTTCTGTTACTTCTGTCTGACACCGACCAGGAAACGGTACTTTGCTACAACACCGCAGACGGGTTCCCACGTCAGACTCAAACACAACAAATCTACCTCTTACAGAGGAACCATGAGAGGGACAGAAGATTCGAGCTGCATGGAGGGCAAGCAAACCTCACTTCTGTTCAGTGTCACTTCCAATTAAAACAAATTTTTTTCCATCAAATTTACAGAAAACACACTACATCATGATATATACCTTCATAAAGATATGACATGAGAAGATTTTGTCCATATCACAGAGGCCTAAGTCAATGTATGAGTGATCATTTTAAGAATAGTGTCTGTTTGCTGTTTAATGATAACAAACTGGGGTTAAGAGTTTTTAACTACAATTTTCTTTTGCCAAATCTGTACAAAAGGCACCTTTACAACATTCATGCTAAGGATGCACTGATACAAAACCAAGTATGAAAATTTAGTACCGATCAATTTCTTTCACTAAACAGTGTTGATTGGGCAATTCGTTTGGGGTTACTGGAGAAAATAATCGATTTAAGATAAGTTCTTTTAAACAGCATTTGAGAAATACAGGCTTCGGTGTGCCAAGACAGTTTGCTTTTATGTCTGACTTGTTACTTCGGGCTTATGGCATCAGATATTAGTCTCTGATGCTGATACTCCACTTTAGCCAGGTATTAATGTTGGTGCAGCCCTAATTCATTCATACAGTGAGTAGTTTTCAGGTGGGACGCGCTCCAGTCATGATTATACCTTTGACACTCAAGCAGGCATCTTCGAGCTTGATTATAGGTGTGAGCGCTGAGTAAACAGTGCTTTGTGCTAAATAATTATGATTTAGGCCATGTTTTAACAACCATCCACACACACACACACACACACCTCTCTGTGCCGGTCGCGGTCCTTGCTCTTCTCTCGGACCCAGTCGATGGTGTTGAAGTCTTCGTAGGTCCCGACTCCGGGCACCGGGTCCTCCAGCGGGTCCACCAGCTTGGTGGGCCCGTTACCGTTCACACCGGCTGCTCTGCCGCCGACGCCGCTGGTGCCGTATTCATTATAGCCTCCTGGAAGAGAGGGAGAGAGAGGGAGAGAGAGGATGACATAAGAGACACACAATAAAAAAGTCACCAAATCCTCTTAGTGCTTCATTTCAGATGTTTTCTTGGAGCCTTTTCCTCCATGTTGTGCCGTTATGACTCTGATTGTGTAACCAGTGTTCATTTGTTTTCATGTAAATATCTTTTTTCTCACGTTCAGGTGAGATGTCGTCTCAAGACCAGTACTTTTGTGAACATATTATGGATACAGATGCTGAAACAATTAGTCGATTAAACATGAAAATACACGTCAGGAATCCCTTACCTTTTATCGATTACCTGTTTTACCAATTTATCAAGTAAAAAAGCCAAAGACTGTCTGACTCCAGCTTCACTAACATCACAAGCTTGTCTTCCTTTTCTGTGTTCATGTCTTTATTAAACTAATACGTTGGGTTTTTTTGTGCAATCATCAGTTCCAGTGCCAGTGCATGGAGTGATGGATAAGGGTAACAGAAGAATGAACAAATATATCAAGATGTTCGTGTCAATTCACACACACACACACACACACACACACACACACACACACACACACACACACACACAGATAGCGAGCCAATAAACTCCCACGGCGCTTCCCCACACACAAAATTGTTTTGACAGACCACAATATCAGATGGACCCACTCTGACCTGATTTCAGCACATTTCAACAGCGCTTCTTGTCTTGCCGACACGCACACACACACACACACACACACACACACACACACACACACACACAGTCTCCTCTGTCGTAGCATATCCACCTTTTAGCATCTGAATAACAGAAAATACAAAGGGAAAACCTACATCCAGGCCAGCAATGTGATGTATTTTTCTCTCAAACTGAGGTAGCATTTATGTTAATGTTTCAAAATGTCAAATGTTCAAATGTCAAAAGAAAGAGACAGTAATGTACAGTAAGGGTTCAGCACAAATTCAGCCAGGCGAGTAATGAGAGAAAAGTTTCCCTCAGACTTAGATATAAAGCATGCAAAGTAATATTCAAAACACTTTTGTTTCGAATTAATGACACAAAGTTCCTCATTCGATTTCTCTAAATTACACAAGATCGCAGTCACTTGACAAACAGGGTCTCATGTTACTAGAACTGTGACGATGAGGATGATAGGGATGCTTCTGATCAGTTATGTTAAAAAATAGGTATTTTTGGCTTTTGTGGCAAAGAGATTTACGTGAGTATATATGCAGAAATATGAAGTAACAAGGCTGAGAGAGAAAGTGCCTTGAGAAAATGCTGGGAATCGCAGTTACACCATTGTTGCTGAAAAATAATAAGACTGAAAAAACAACCAGAGAAGAGGAGAAGCAGCAGAAAACAATGGAGTAATATCGATGACACTATTTCTGAACAATGCTGTATTGATGAGCACTGAAGACAAAAAAAAACAAAACAAAAAAAAAAACAAAACACAAAGCTAGCTATGAAATCAACTTCAGATTTTCATTTCTCAGCTTGGCCTAAAACAAAAGCGCTTGTACATGTGGCAGAGTCTGAGCTGCCGTCAGCGACTATAAACACACACACACACACACACACATACCCAGGCAACCAATGCAAACACAGATCTGATCTGGAACAGGAAAACGAACAGGAAGCGAAGCCACTTCTGATTCAAGCAGCACACAATAGAGTCCCGGGCCAAATGAGTGGAGTCATTATGGGAGCCAAACAATCGAGCGGGCCAAAATGTGCAGCGTCTTTCATCTGGGCTTTAATGGGAGACATAATAAAAATATGAATGGTGTGGCAGGGCAGGGCAGGGCAGGGCGGGGCGGGGCGGGGGTTCTGCACATGCTTCCTGTCTGCGAGACGAAACAGAAATGTACCGAGCCACAGCGTCCTGCAGCTGGGGTATGTGTATTTATGTGGCGTTCACTGTGTCAAAGTTTCCTCTTATCTTTCAACACTGCTGCACTAGAAAAAAAAAAAAAATCACTTGACCTCATCTTTGTCTATGTTAAATTATAATCTAACTTTGGTGTTGTATAGTACCCTGGGTGTTATGAGCCCACAAGGTGGTGAAATACCCTCATTTGTGGATTCGCAGGGCTGCTAACCCTTAATACTGTGTTTCTATCTCTCCATTCACTTCCATGTCAAAACAGCTCCCAATGTAACACTTTTAGTGCATGAACAAATGCAACAAAACACTTGCACTCATTTTTTTTGTGTGTGAAAGTTTGTGAAACTATCAGGGTGCTTCTTCTTGCAGCAGGTTTATTATCTCAAAGTTTCTGCAGACGCTACCTGCCAGAGCCACGCTCCAATTCAAATAGGCAAATGATAAGAGAGAGAAAAGAGCCGTTTCACAGTCATTCGTGTGCTGCAAGTGTTATTTTGGGACCTGTTTGGCGTTTCTATGGAAGTGAGTGAGACAGATAGTTAACAGTGTTGTGGATTGCACTGTCATATTTCTATTTCTACATGTTTTTTTTTTTTTTTCTCCACATTCTGGTTGGTACAGTGTTGGAGGAAAAAGTTTCTCTGCGCCACAAAAACAAAATGTGTGCTCGGAGGCAGGATCACTTCACATACCTGACGAGTTAGACTGGTTTTAAACATAAATTAGCTCCGAGGATGTTTTTTATTACTCTCCTTCTATCACTGACACACACAAACAAGGAAACCTGTAGGACAATGCAGGTTGTATAAACTGATTTGGGGGAGAAGGTGGTGCTCATAAAAACACACACAGGATCACACTGAAATGCAGTTAAAAAAAAAACAAAAAAAAACACTTGAATCCACACTGTCATATTGAGAGTTTTCCTTTGCATCTACTGAAATTTTATATCAGGATATTTTTCAAAAGAGGAGAAAGAGGAGAAAAATTTTTCCACCCACAAAAGACTCAACAGACCAGAATGCAGTGAAGCCAAAACACACGTCGTGTTTTCAGTGAGAGGCATGTCTGTGATCGCCAAATAATCACATTTCCAATCTGTTTACATGCACATACCACCTTCTTTGGCTGGAGGAAACAAGTTCACACTCATTCTCCGTGGGCTGCTCTGAAGTCGTTCTGGGAAACGCAGGACATCACGCAGATAAGGACAAAAACGAAGAATCAAAGGTGAAGTTCGGCACGTCCCGCGCTTCGCCGCCCCAAACGCTAACCAGCCGCCCTGGAAAGCTCGTCAAGATGCAAAAGCTCAGATACGGAGAAATAATTAATTTCCTGAAAGAGCGCTCTGAGGCTGTTCTAGCTCTTTAGTATGCCGCTGATTAGATGCAGTGTAGGAAGTTCATTTGTTTTGCCCTCTAGCCCCAGTGGCGGAGGAAAACTCAAAATCAACCCACCACCTTAATGCTGATGGTAGGCAGGTGCAGGGCAAACCGCATGATTCATGTTTCTCAGTAAGAGAAGAGCCTTATCCCACAAAGTCCAGCAGAACGTGGCATCAAGAGTTACATTTTCCCAACTTCTGCCATGATGGAGGCACAAATCAGATCCAGAAGATGTATGTAAAGTATCACAGACACCAAATGACAGACAAAAGGCAAAACTTTTGACCAGTTACACCCATCATTCTGCCTTCCAGCTGTGGAAACCTAACTGTTCATCTTCGTTGTCAGTGAGGGAAAAAGAAAAATCTGCACCCCTTTTAGCAAAATCATGACAAATTAAATCAAATTATGTCTTCAGGTTCCTCACAACCTGTCTCCTCCCCTTCATCACAGCCTCCTGATTCTTAATAGAAGTAGTTTTAATTGCCAAACTCAGTAAGTTATCAAAAGCTTTTTCATTTAGATTCGGCTGCTCAGTCTGTTTCATGCAGCAGGTGGCTTTTTTGTGCATTCAGTGTAAATTAAATTCAGACATTCAACGTTTAAGTTGTTTTCTTCTCAAAGAGCAAGGTTTAGACGCATGAGAGAAAAAAAAAAACGTGACTGCACTTAATTTACTGGTTTAAAAATCACTTAACAGCACTGACTGTGAATCTTATGAATCTCAGGGTATGTCAGCTTAAATTTACAGGGGATTTTCCCATTAGCAAAGCAACAGACTGTGAGTGAACTTTGGCCGTACTTCACTACAGCCAAAACACAGGCTCCATAAACTAAAGCCTTGAGAAAATGCAACCATTAAAGCTCACGGAACCCAAATACACCGAGCAAAACAAAGAAAAGCCTCAACAAATATACAGGAATCTGCTGGTTTCAAACAAAGGGGTCATTGCAAGTCACGGACAGCTGACATGAACACAACTTACAGACACGTATACACACATTTTCAAGCCAAGAAGCAACAAAACACAACAACTAAGGATATCAGTTATGACCTACAATAAAAAAATAAAAAAAACACAGGGACAAATCAATCTCTGTGACCCCAAACATTCACAAAGGGATGAAACACACCGATATAAAACACAGAGATAAGAGCAGCATTGGAATTTATCATTTAGCTGTTGCTGGTGACCTTTCCATCAAAATATGCCGCAGCTGCACAAACACACACACACACACACAGAAAAATAATGCCCTCATGTGCATGCATGAACGCAGAGGGAGCATTACATGAGGATCATTAACCACATGACTCAGTGGGTGATTGATTGTAAATGATCTTAATAGGTAACCGACCCAGTGCCACGACTAAGAGCAAAGATGCGTGGCCATGTTCGCTTTAAAACTCAGACACATGAATGACGACATGCACCTGCACACACACACACACACACACACACACACACACACACACACACACACACACACACACACACACACACACCCCAGAAAAGTCACTGTTGGCTGCAGTGATTAAGTTAAAGAAATGTTTGAAACTGTTTTCCCACTACAACTAAGTCAAGACAGGACACAGAAAAAAGCAACAACAACCAAACAAACAACTCATGCTATGCCACTGTGCTGTAAACTCCTTCCCAGTCACCTCATTCCCAGTCTCAAACTCACCATTTTCCACCAGTTCCTCCTCAACCAGCCTCTGGCTCCAGTACTCCCAGTCCATCTCTCATTCCCAGTCCCACACACCCACAGAGTGTCCACAGTCAGAGCCACATCTCAAACTGGAAACCCCTTCCCTCATGGACTCGACACAGCCCTCCCTCATTGGCTGACAAGCTCAGGAGAAATGAGTAACCATTGGCTAATGTTTCTGGGAAGTAAACGACGAGCTGCTCAGCTGGTGGGAACTCGGCTTTTTAAGTGCTGAGGGTGGCTGCTAGTGCGCTCTGATTGGCTGAGCTGCTTGGGGGGGGGGGGGGGGGGGGGGGGGGGGGGGGGGGGCAGTGTGGGATTGGCTGACATGGGAAGCTGCTTTAAAAGGAAAAAAAAAAAAAGGAGGTCGTGTGTTGATGAGGTCTTTGACCCCTTGAAGTCCTGCAGGACCGTGGAAGCTGTCAGGAAGGTATGCAGGACTGTGTGACAGGAGCGGAGGTCAATTCAATTCAGGAAATGTAGTCCCTTTACTTTTTAAAGGCTTCACACGCTGTTTTACCACTGGTTTTTCTATCACTTCTCCATGAAGTTTTGCTTAATTTTAATTACCAAAAGGCTACATGACACTGTATATGAGCGTTTCTAGGACAAAGAGGTGTAGATCTACCTACTGTATTATTTCCTCATTTTTGTAATTGGAGTCCAAGCTGAAATACAATCTGCAAATAGTCTGACAAAGAGTGTGGATAGTATTTACTCACAGAGATAAAATAAGCTACTTTCAACTTTGTTCACCAGACTGAGACAAACTGATGCATGAGCACGCAAAACAGAAATGATTCCAACCTCTGCCACTTTTAATATTATTATTATTATCATGATTTCTTAAATTGTTCGGTCAGTCTTTAACAGATTTGATGCTGCTATAGTCTCAAGCATGAAAACTGTCAATGTTTTTCAGTTTTTTGAGAAGGACAAACTCAAACATTAACACACACAGAGTTTACAGTTTCAAGAGTTTGGCTCCAAATTGAGATGCCTGCAATTTAAAGAAGGTAAACCTCATTACATTAAACAAAATGTAAAACAAACACATTAAAAACAAGCACTGTGAACACAGTAGGTGCCACATATCCTTGGTTATAAGTGAAAACACTTTTAGAGACTGGGTCCTCCACATTTTTGAGTTACTGCCCGATGAACTTCAGGCAATGATTTTTTCCTCCCACCAAATGCATTTTAAACTGCACTTCTTCATTTTTAATTCCTTGAATTGAGAGTTTTGACCCCGTTTTGACCCTGTGAGCCCTGTGTTGCCTTGCTAGCTGTCAAAAGACAAAAGAGCTGGGTTAAACACTCTGAGACACACACACACACACACACACACACACTGCGGTGCATTTTAGCAGAGAGAGAGCTAGACCAGAGTCAAATACTTTCCTCGTACAAAACCACCTCTCCATAGCTGGTGCTGATACTGGCAAGCCTAGACAGCAGAAATTATTCTACCCTTTACTTCCTGTGCCGTGGCTCTGTTTGCTTGGAAAAAATGTGAAAAAGCCACCGTCACACACTCAAGAGAGGTCGTACAAAGAAGAATGACCTCATTTGACTTTACAGTAAAGACGGTGAAAGCCTGTTCATCTGGCCGTTGAGGGTGACACAACCCCATTAATGACATAAATTAATTCAGATCATGGGAGCTGCCGTGTTTCTGCACTGCACCTCCCACCTGTCAATCAAACAGTGTGGGTGGGACTAGTGTATTTCCTGTTGATGGAGTTTCTTTGGTGGTGGCGGCTATCTCTGCACATGCTACCTACTAGTGATGGGGAAATGAACAAATATTGGTTCTGTTACAAATCCCTTTGTGTGTGTGTGTGTGTGTGTGTGTGTGTGTGTGTGTGTAAAACCACCATCCTGACCATGAAACAATATTTTGTCTTCACTTAAGGCATAGTTTTTAGTTTATTGGAAGAGGAGAAATCACAGCAGCTTAGAATCCCAGTTTTCCATCATCCAGCTTTTAAAAAAAGATGTAATCCAAAATCAAAGGACATCTTAAGATACTTAGAGTCACAATACTGAATTGCCACCCAAGTATTGTGACTCGTCCCGTCCCTACTAAATATCCACTTTGTCATCTACACATGCCAAACAAACCTCTGCTGCTGCAGCTTTAAAACGTAAAATGCATCACTGCTTTTGTGGCATCAGACAGCGGGTGTTTACAACAGCGAATGGAAAGGCAGGCTACAGGCTGAATCACAAGAGCAAACACAGACACACTCTACGGCCACGGGCAGATTAAGCCCGGCTAGATTCTCAATATGCAATATGCAAAGTGATCCATCTGGGTGTTAGCGCTGCTACAGGAAGTGGGTCAACAACATCTGAGTCCCTGGAAAAACGCCGCCCATTTCCAGCAAGACAAGTCATCAGAGAGAGAGAGGGAGATGTGCTGAGCTCAGCCCTCACTGTGTGTGTGTGTGTGTCTATGTGTGTGTGTGTGTGTGTGTGTGTGTGTGTCCGAGGGGGGGGTAGAGCTGGCTAAAATATCACATTTCCACAGAATAACAACAGATCTCTATGTGCCGTCTTAAAGATCTCGCTGGAAAACTCTGGAAACTTGGACACACTTCCTTCGTCATATGACCACTGGGACTTCTGCCAGTACTACAGCGTGTCATCTATTGTGGGATGACTTACACACACACACACACACACACACACACACGAAGAAAGGCAGACAGAAAGACACACACACACACACAGACACACACTTTGTTTTTGTCATCGTATTCTCAGTTCCTGCCAGAAAGAGACGACAAGCGGTTGAACTTTGACCTCCTGAGGTCTTGTTGCCATGGGAACGGACAGCGTGACCCCCGGCGAGGCTTTTGACGAACACGAAGGCCGCGCAAGAGCAGGGCCGGAGTCATCTGCTGTCAGTGCTCTGGCCGAGCCCGAATTTTAATCCGTATTTATTGGGTAATAAAGAAACGAGAGGAAATGCAATAAAGCAGGAATGTGAGTTTCTACAGGACATTAGATTAACTTCGACGTCGGCGGGATGAAATCTGCCATGTGAGGGACAGGAGCTTTCCAATAGGCAGGACGTGATGCAACTGTCCTTTGTGCCATAAAACTAGAGAAAGAGCCTTCATAAAAACCTGACTTGGATATTATCAAAGGACAAGGAAATGGCTGAGGTAAACTGCCATAATGATATCAAAGGGGGGCACCTGTAGCTGCTTTATTCAATTGGATCCACAACACCTCCAATAACTGGCACCCCTTAAACACAACTATTACATTACACTGGCAATGCACCTACACTGAGCCAGCGAATATTGTGAAAGTGAATTCGGCCTGCACAAATGTTAAAAACTCATCCAAACGTAGCACCAAAGTTAAAGCTGAGAGGACATCCGGAGTTAATTTAGGCACTCAGATCTAGATAACTTTCGAGGCTTCTGCCTGACCCAAAATTTAATCAAGCAAAGAGAACAGCTGAAGACTAACTTTCCAGGGGCGGCCCTCTGACTTTATGATATCAGTTCAGAACAAAAACACAAATTGTAAAAAACATAAACCCTTTGATACGATGCAAAACCGAACCACGAAGAAAAAAAAACCCTTCAATACACATTACGCCGCGCAAAATCGTTCTCTAATTTTTGTTTGTTATTAATAGTCTGAGTAGACTAATGTTACTTTTGCAAATAAGACAAAATATAGAGAATACTAGAAGTGGTCGTCTTCTTTTTCTCCCTACCAGCAAAACAAAACCGAACCATAATACCAAAATACAAGCTGAACCGTGACCCATTACACCCCTGACACAAATGCAAATCTGTTTTAATATGGTTATTCACCATGCCATATAATATGACTCTGTAAAACCTGTGTGCTTGTTTGTGTTGATGATGAGCAGGCCACCTCCTGCTAGACCCTGCCTGTTTGTCAAATGCTTTCTGGGTAAGATTACAGCGCCCACAACATCTTGTCCGGTTGATTTCCAGCCTCACACTCGCTCTCAGAAAGAGCAGGCTAATGCAACCTGCTTTAAAAAAAAAACCAAGCCAAACAAACCCACGCAGGCTGAGTATGTAATTAATAAACAATGACTAGTACGAGGTCTCTTTTATTGGCATCTGCTGAGTCATCGATTGCTTGAGTCACCTAAAGCTTTAGGTGAGCAGGATTATGACCACGGGGTTGCCAGTTTGAGTCTCCTAATCAGCTCGGAAAAACACATTTAGGGAAGAGAATAAGCACAAACATTTTTAACAGTAGCTAGGCCGAACTCAACAGGTGAAAAACTGCATCCACTGCGTCGTTTTTCCCCCTGACCCCATTTCAGCACAAAGCAGCAGTTGTCAGATTTGGAAAATCTCCCAACAGCCAAACAGCAGGTGAGTCTTTCAGCTCGCCAAATCTGGCTTTTCATCGGCTTTTGTGTTTCATTCATGCTCCGATCGACTGTCCCTTTACTCCTATCGCCATTCAGTCAGCGCTTTTCTATTTTATCTCCTCCTCCTCCTCCCCTTTTATCCCCTTCTTCCGCTCCTTCCTGCTCCACACAATCACCACACATGACCCGGTGAAGTAAACACAGCTGTATAAAACTATCCTCGCTGTACCAAACTCCAAGTGACTCACTCCTGGTCAATCATTAGTTCCTGTGTTCACCTGACGCAGCCTCGGGTCTAACAGTATTAAAACAGCAGCAAGGATAATTAACAGTGATCTTCGTTTGTAGATCATTTTTAAAACCACAGTGATAAAGCGCTTTGCAGAGGAGGTAAACACACCATCAACCATAAACTCAACTCATAAAAAGAGGAGATCAAGAAACGTTAATAGGTCATCACATGAAAGCAGGTTTATAAGGCGAGTTGTAAAAAGTGATTTAAAGGGCGATGCTGATTTTAAAAGGCCAGGTTCCTGAGGCTAACTGACCCAGATCAATCTAATTTCCAAGTGCCTCCCTGTTGAAACAGCATCGGGCTCCAATCTGGCTTGAATGTCGCTAAAGGGTCTGCGATAAAGCTCGCCGCCCGGCCCATCTGTCTGTCCCTGACTCGGTTTAGGACAGAAGGACAGCAGTGGACGGGATACGCCTGTCAAGCATATTTTACACATAAAAAAACACAACATTGAAATGGAACTGAGCATTATCATGGTTGTAATTCCTTTCAAGAGTTAAAAGAATCTCCAATTTCACACTTTGTGAGAGTCTAAATATGCCTACTTTAGAAAATAGTTTTGACACAGAGGGACTCATGAGCATGGAACATGAGCCTGTTCTGAAAATGTGGCTAAAAATGACAGCTTTCATCTCCCATAACTTGTTTTAACCAGCCACCTGTCCCACATGGTGATATGACCCTTGAAAGTTTTCTCCAAATGCACTTTTTTTTTTTAAATAATTATTTTTTAAAATTCAAAAAGAATTCACAAACCTTCGTGCCTGAAAGTTTGTGAACTGTGAATGTGTTATGTAAATGTGTTATGGACCAGCTTTTTTTTTTCTTATCCCATTCAAACCAAAAGTTGAATCGTAATGTAGCTACAACTGCTTGTGTCAGCAGCCACTTTGCAGCAAATCAGCTCATCTCAATCTCCTGCCTGTGGAGCGCTTTGACATTTGGAGTGGGAAGTCAAGTGGTGTCAACAACCAAACACTTGAAAACGTCGACCCATCCAAATATTTTAAGGACATCAGTTGAGCAGCATCAGGAACAGGGGGAAATCAGTGTGAATGGTGTGTACAAGTTTAACACTGATGAACTGTTACCACATTTTGGGACATTAGCATATTTACCACAATAAACAAGACCATCACTCAGATCGCCAGCCTCTTACTGCATTATATCATGAGGTAGTGGGCTGGATTTAGCTAGAAATCTGCTGCAGTGCACAAAATGGGAAACGTTTTTAATGTCCAGCTTTATTGCGTATTTTCAACGACATGCAGCACCTTTAACAACAAGTTCTGTTTTGGGTCAAATTTGCTCTGTTGCCTATGTTGAGTTTGAACATTTTAAGCCGAACGTTCTCAAAGTGCGGCCTACAAGCCAGTGCCGGCCCTCGGAGACGTTTCTGGTGGCTCGTGATGAGTTCAGATGACACGATGAAATGCATGCGTCATATCTGGCTCGGTTCCTGTACAGTTT
Organism: Myripristis murdjan; assembly: GCF_902150065.1. Lineage (NCBI taxonomy): Eukaryota > Metazoa > Chordata > Actinopteri > Holocentriformes > Holocentridae > Myripristis > Myripristis murdjan. The sequence goes on from NC_043997.1 coordinate 7,086,878, forward strand.
TAAACCAAACTACAATATACTTTACTTTTAAGATGGGTGAAACTGCATTCCCTGGGCTAAGCTGTCAAGTTAGGAATGGCCGTTAGCCTGTCAGCAAGATGGAGGAGCTGGGTTCAACGCACAAAAAATGAGGAGAAAAGTGACATATCTAATCTGAAGGCTGATTAATGCAACGTACATTTAATCTGCACAATGTCATTATGATACCGATGATAAAATATACGACAACTTCACAGGCGAGGAGCGCACAACTAAACTTGAGCAACTTCAAAGATAATGTCACAAATCTGTTTTAGCCTCATTAACTATAGAATGTGTTTATTTTACATTGCTGGCTGCAAAAAAATTCAAAAGCATCAATTTTATTCATGCACATCTGTCATTAAAACATCAAAAAATGGACAAATGGGATTTTTTTTCTCCGCCAGAAAACACAACATACATTTCTCACATGATTCCCAGTTGGCATGAATGGGCTATTAAAGAAAAGCTTTGCTCTGGAATTATTTTGTGCTTCGTCTGATCCTGGGCGGCCCTCGATCCAACGTTGGGTCCCTAAATTGGCCCTCAGTCATCAAAACTTTAAGAACCACTGTTTTAGGTGTTCAACTGATGCTTTCATCCCAAGCAGCAAATGGTTATTCTCACTGATAAACTGATTTTTTAAATGACTCGATTAATCATTTATATTAAGTGTCAAAAATAATGACAGGTGCTCATAGGCAGTCTAAAAAGATGCCTTAAAATTGCTTCCTCCGTCTGACCAGCAGCCAAAAAAAAAAAAAAAAAAAAAAAACCCAAGTATTAATTTTGTGATGATATGAACAGAGAAATGGATGACTGTCTGAGCATCTTTGTTATCTTAGTGAGGATGCAATCAGAAAAATGATTAAAACCATTAATTACCGAAATTTTAACCAATTAATCTTCTGTCCGCTGCCTCAGCGCTGCTTTTATCGACCCAGACTGAGGCTGCTGCAGGTATCACACAGGTGCTCGGTCATAAAACCCGCCTGCACCCATGGGTGTTGCTGCACCATGACCTCCAGTCTCAGCCTGCTAATCCCAGCAGGCCTGACTGGGATGACGCTGCGTTCTAACTCAACCATGGGAGATTTGGCTGAACACAAACCACACAGCTCTGTTCCCGGTTGGTATTTGAACTAGCAACCCTCGAGACACGCTGGGCCCTCTTGGAACCGAGAGGCGGCCGTGTCCCCGGGCAACCAGTTACACAAGATGAAGTGATTATGACAACTGCGGTTAGCGATGGCTGAACACTCACCGGGCGACCTCAGTAAACTGCGTTTGTTCACAGTTCACCAAGTTCAAGCGGCCGTCACTCTGCGGTAATGAGCAACTGGACGACCTCACAACCCTCTCCACCCGCCCAGAGGAAAAAGAAAAGGAGGAAGTGTGAGCTGAAATACTAAAGAGGCAGGAAATAAAATGCACAGTCAGAGTCTGTATGGTTTAAGATACAACCTGGAATTGATGTACCCGTCTAAATTTAGGGTGTATGCGCTCTGACAAATGAGCTTTTTGTGTTAAATACCATTACTGCAGATTATCCGTGCTGTTATTCATAATATTAATGGTACACTCTGCAAGGCAGTGCATAAAATTAAGGAGGCTTTGTAAATGGTGAACTACTAATTTCCCTTGAGCTTCACACACACACACACACACACACACACACACACACACACACACACACACAACTAATCAGTCTTAAGCCACGAGGCACAGCACTGTTTACTGAAAACCTTGATTCTCAGGTTTTTACCTTAATTTACCCCTCTGACATCCAGGAGCCCAGGGGTGGGCTTTTATTTTGATATGTTTAATTTTATTTAACCCCGTGAACACAATTACTTTTGTTTCTTCTAAAATATTTTAAGACATAAAAAGTCAAACTTTTTTAAATACAATTTTTAAAAGTATATTTACAAATAGAATATATATAGCTTAAAAATTACCTAAAAATGTTATGTTTAAAATTTTTAAAAATAGATATGTATTTAAAAAATATATAACCATCACGAGTCAGTGCTTTCTGATTTAAAAAAAAAAAAAGGCATAAATAAAAATATTTTATAAAATTGCATTTTCATAGGCCAAAGTGTAGACTTTTTAAAACATTTTTATGAGTACGAAAGGAAATTTTTCCTCAAATAGTTAAAGGAAACATCAAGATAAAAGCCCGCCCCAGGGGTCCTGGGTTTCAGAGGGTTAAACGTTTACACGGGTCATTTGTCATCTGTGGGTTGACAAATAAAAATCATAACCTGCGGGCTCATGACTTCCTTCCAAAACCCACCGTATAATTTCAAAACTGCACGGTTGTCAATTTAAAAAAACAAGGGCTGTGTTTTTTTCTGATTCCTGAGGAGCTTACACACTGGAAATAAATGGCTTTTCACTCCATGGAGAGAACCCAACCCACACACACACACACACACACACACACACACACACACACACACACACACACACGCACACACACAGCCCGACACTGTTCCTCTTGGCAGACTTTTATCTCTGTGTTTAGGCTGGCGGGGAAGACAGCGATGACGGCGTTGTGCTCGTGGTGACATCATCAGTAACCGGGCAGCTCACATCAGCATCTTGACGGCGCTCTTTTTGACTCATATTTTGAACTGAATCAACCTTTAAAGTACCTGCTGCCGTGGTGTTTAGCTCTGGCACGGATCCTGTTTGGGTCACATGAGGGGAAGACGCGTCCCGGTGATGTCATCATGACTGGGCAGCTCTGCTCTCTAAATCTCATTCAGCCTGCTTTTAATGCAGCTGGAATTATGGAAATGGTTTAGCCGGTATTTCTTAGCCAGGCAGACATTTAAAGGAACAGTTTTTGTTTCACTTCCCCTCTAGCTGTTATACAGGACAGCATTAGTGCTCTCTTTCAAAGAATTCTGAAAGAAGTATACAGCAGTTTGACGTCAGGACGTTATACAGCAACTTGTCTTGGTGGCGATGCCGTCTGGAGATATTTCACAACTAACACAGTTGCATAAGAACGCAATGAGTTGCAATTTACAGGAAACAGGATCTCACATCCTGTGGAAAACGAACATCGATATTACATTATTAGACGCATTACAGTGACACTGTGATGACAAGGGAATGACTCTTCTCTGGGACCTGCAATAAATTTCATCAGTAGCACTTAACCCTCCTGTTACCTCCAAATTTACTAAAATTTTTTTAGCAAATGGGATCAATTTGACCCCCGTAATTTAAAGCCCAGGAAAATTCTAATAATAAAAATGTATGTGTCAGGTACTTTGCATGTCTTAACATGAGAATCATGTCATATAATTTTTTTGAAGATTATAAATGGCATATTATAGTTCCTCCGTGTCACTCTTCATCATCATCATTTTACTGATTTCAATCAAACAGCAATAAAAGAAGGATACATGGCTCTATCGATAAAAATAGGGTAAAATTGGCAATGCTTTAAAGTAAAAGAGTAGGAACTGCCAGTGAGATAAATAAATAAAACAATAAGACCAATAAGAATTTAAAATTTAAAAACAATTAAAGGAAATGTGTGTAAAATGCTGATATTTGTTATATATAAATCTATCCAGGACACTGAAAACATCAACATGTTCATTTTAGGTTTAGCCAGTTTCTTCCCATTAAATTAGGAAAAGTAATTTACATATGATGATGTTAACCATGTATTTAGAGACGTTCAACATTGAATGTGGTCAAATTGACCCCAGACAGGAAGGTTAAGGCGCCGACGACAGAAAACACGGCAGCAGGAGTTTGACATCTGCCAGGAGCGTCACGGTGACATCACGGTGACATCAGCGGTCGCCGGGCAGCTCCTGGCAGAGGAGGACCCCGCGCAAATGAGACGCTGCCCCTCAGAGGAGCTTTAACTCACTTTAATGGCTGTTTGGATTTCGTAGTGTAATAACCGGGCCAACGTCAGGATATACCAAAACACGGTAAATCAGTTTGATATGTTCCCCAGAGTGCGTGTGTGTGTGTGTGAGCAAGAGAGAGAGAGAAACTGGTGATTCATATGTGTAACCACAAGCTATTCTTTGCGAGCATGTGACACACACAGAGTCAGACACACAGTAAAGATATATCTTATCAGCACACAGCTACCTCTGAGAACTAACGGACACACTCTGAACTCTGAAATTCGACTCCTCGCACATTATCACATCCTCTCTCTGCCGTTTAACGCGACAGTTTTCTGCTGACCCACTGCAATAATAATAAAGCTCACCAATAAAGATTTCAGGGCACTTTGAGAAACTTCACGCTGAACAGCTCGGATCAGCAGCAAAGCAACCACAACCTGTGAACTTAATTCATTCCAGCGAATAACCACATCCTGCCTTGGGTCCATTTGGCGATGCAGCCACGTAAACCTGTCTTTCCTACGTTATAAACAGCAGGTACACAAATGAAACTCTACTGGAGATTATTGATTTGCCAGAGGAGGGAGAGGAAAGAAAAAAGGCTGCAGGGTTGTGTTCAAATCCATCAATTCAAACCGGGTATCAGCGGGTTTTCAGAAAGCCGAGTTAAAGATGCTTTCAGGCGTTTTTAATCGCAACATGAATTAACTGAAAAATTACACCCCAAAACGCTAAATTTAAGACATTTAAAGACTTTACAGGCTTTAATTTAGATAATTGGGGACTTGTTTTTATTCATTTTAAATTTTCTTGTTTCGTTTTTACTGTAAAGTTCGGATTTATTTTCATAAGTTAGACTGGAGCATTGAGTCTCGATTGTTTTACTGAGTAGTGGAATTAAACTTAACAAAAATAAAAGGACAACAACTCCAGAGTAAGCTGATAATCGGAAAAAAGGTGATTTTGTGCTTCTTTTTTTTTTTAAACCACATGTGGTATCACTATACTGCTTGTACATTATTTCTATATGGGCTGGTATAAACCTTCTTTACGTGTGTTTATTATAGCAACTGTTCTCACTTATTTGCACAGGCTGGATGAGACAACCCACACAAGCCACAAGTGTTTTCACTCCTACAGAATTTAAACTGAATGAATGCAAGTCAACAGGATGTGACCCTGAAAACACACACACACACACACACACACACACACACACCTGGCGTTACTGCTGGGTTACCTGAGCTCAGAGGAGGGACGTCGTCCGTGGTGGAGAAGTCCAGTGTGGCCCCTGCAATGTCCACCATCTCATCATCATCATCATCACTGGGGTGATGAAGGCCGTCGAAGCTACCTGTGCGGTATCCCGGGTTGTCCATGCCTCCAAAACCTGCTACCAAAAGAAAAAGAAAACAAACAACAAAAGTGGAGACATTAACATGAGCAGCAGCAGCATCAGGCGCAGAACTGGAGCTTCAAGCGGGTTGAATTTGTATGCATGTCCAGATAGATAGATAGATAGATAGATAGATAGATAGATAGATACTTCATTCATCCCGAAGGAAATTCACAGTTTCCAGCAGTATCCACAGAGTACAAAATTAAGTAAATCAAAAATAAAGAATAAGTAAATCAAAAATAAAGAATAAAGAATAAAGATGACCCTCGAGATCTAAAGATCTAAGTACCAATGTGCAAAAAAAACAATAAAACCAGTGTGCATCGAACAGATAATAAATAAATAAATAAATAGCGCCCAGATGATAAATAGATGATAAAAAGCCAATAAAACCAGTGTGCATCGATGTATACAATGTGCACAGATGTGGGCAATGTCCAAATTCACAGTATAAACAGATGATAAATAAATAGCAGCAAGCAATATATACACTATAAACGAGGATAAAAAAAAAATAGAATATGAACAGTCCACTGCACCTCTGCCAATTTCGGAGGTGTATTTCCGAAACAAGTTCGTCCAGTATTGAAACATCGTCCCCGAAAGGTAAATTACATCCAGGAGGTGCTACTCAAGTGGCAAACTAACTTGCTTATCCCCTGGTTGTGTTTTTAGGAGGACACTACTCGAGTCTTGTGCATGTTAAATAAAGAGAGAGAGAAGATAAGCGCGTCTAGCACCAAGCCGCAGAAGCACGGCTCAACTCTTCAGACAGAAATGACTCATCCCTCCAGTTACGGGGAAGTTTAGCAACTGTTTCCGCTTTTATGCTGCACAACTGGCTTTCGTGGTAAGAACACCTCCGCTGGAAAGTGGAAACAACACCCCAGTCCAGATGAAGAAACAGTCCACGGCGGAGGGAGGTACGGGGACATAAAGCTCGTTATTATTAGCTTAGCGTAAAAGCCGTTAGCTAACTTCGCTGTTCTTGAAGCGCGAGACGTTAACTGTCAATCAAAAATAACGACAAAAAATCAGTTAGTTTTGCGTCGCCGCGGTGTATTCGGCGATATTTACGCACTATTTAAAGACAAAAACTGGATTAAGGCCCGGTCTTACCTCTGAAATCGGGCGACGGTTAGCCGAGCGGTGCAGAAGTCTTATCTTGTGACTTGGATTTGCCTCGCCGCCGTCGTCTTATTACTGTAGGCTGCTTATGTCAACAGCAGCCCGGGTAAACTTATCACTCAGCAGCGACGGCTCCTCTGCAAACCCTGCGTCATCCTCCGTCCACAAAAAACAAACGACCCCGTTTAAAAAAAAAACAAGGAGCTGTTTAAAAACACGCCATGACAGGCGCTGCTACTGTGTGGATGTTGTAAAAATACGCGTTCGGTGTGTAAAGTAGTCCACTCTGACGCGTTTTGTTTTTGTATTGTAAAGTTGCCAGTTATGCTGCAGACGTCAGACTGGCGTCAAGTGAGCTGGAGTGAAAACGCGGCTTCCGGTAAAAATCTTTCAAAGTAAACTCCACCAGCATCAGAATTAGAAATACTTTTTTTTTTTAAATAAGAGACGACCATATAATGTAAATACTAATGAAATTCTGAAAGCTAGAAAAAGAAATAAGAATATAAAAATATTAGCATTGGAAATTTCTGAATAAAAAGTATGTGTATTATGTATAAATATGTGCATTATTTCTACGTGTCCATAAATACTAGCTGGAAAAAGTATTTGCATTATGTATAAGTATGTGCATTATTCCTACCTGTGCATTAATCGTAGTTGTAAAAAAAAAAAAAAGTATGTGCATTATGTATAAAAATGTTATAAAAAAAAAAATTAATTAATCCTATAAAAAAAACTGTGTTACAGTTGCTGAAATTCTCAAGAGAAGATTATTTTATAAGCATAAGCAAAATTAGAAGAAATGGAAAAATAAAGAAGGAGTATGTGCATAACAATATGTAAATTGGAAATTTGTAAAAAAAAAAAAAAAAAAAAAACTAAATGCATTTTGTATTGATATGCGTATTAATCCTACTTTTGCATCAATCCGAGCCGTAAAAAAAAGTATGTGCACAAAGTATAAATATGTGCATTATTCCTACAAAAATAATATCACAAAATATACAGAAATAGAAATTGGTATACACACAGGGACATTGCATTGTTGAAATGTTATCATGTCCTACATATCAAATCTTAAACACAACTATTTCTGTCGAGATTTCACAGCCAAAACTCCAATCCATATTCAATCCAAAAAAAAAAAAAAAAAAAAGGAAAAAAAATCACTGGATGGGTTTAGGTAACTGTTTGTACTTTTATTTCGAAGGCGAATCAGATAACGTCCTGTCCGTGTGTGTGTGTTTGCAGCCAAATTGACGCAACTGCACGGCGGATTTCCACGGCAGGAAAATCAGTCGAAACAAGAGCAAAGACGATCCTCCAACTGGGTTAGTGGAGCAGCCGCTCGATGTGTCGGTCAGCAGCTTTTACGGGATTAATTTTTCTGAAATTTTTTCACACCATCATCCCCCATCATCTGGACATGAGTGTGACCTCATCCGATTACCAATCTGCTGCATAGCTACTATTCCCTCTCAGATATTTCAAACATATCTGTAATTTTAAAACAAACAAACAAACAAACAAAAAACCTCTTTTTACTTTACGCTTAATTTATTCTGCATAATCTCTTGAAAAATAAAACTGTTGTATCTCTGTCTGAACCTTGCAGGTGACTTGCATTGTTCTATTATTTATTCAGTATTATTTGATTGTAATTGATTTTGTCCTTTGTAATATTTAGCATCATTCTGTATTTAAGGGCAATGGAGGGGGAAAAAGTCACTTGTAACATGTTGATTTTCTTTAGTGATGTGAAAAATGTTGGACTAAAGAGGAAAAAGATTGTTAGAGGAAAATGAAGCAGCAGGATTTAGGGGAAATCTCCTGCATGACCTCATATCAAATTAATCATCAGGTAATTTGGCAGTGATACATGGACATTTGAAAATACTGCACATTAAAAACATAGCCAAACTTGAACTTGAAACTTGAAAAAAAAAATCTTTACAGACTAATTCAACTCATTAAATTACATACTGAAGCATTAATAACAGTGTCTCTCCTTGTACCAAAAGTGCAAAATTACAAATGGAGATTTAAATATATTTAAAAGCACTGTACTTACATCATAATCTTAGTATGGACCTATTTTAACTTATTAATTTGCTGGAGGAGACTGTCAGACAGTTATTAATCAGGAAAAAGATGAGGTCACCATGCAGCGTGGGATTGTTTTATGTGTGTATGTTTTTATGTATTTGCTCTTTCATACCTTTTTACAGATCTTTTGTGTGTTTTTCTCCATAAAGGTGATATCAAAGTGTTTTTCTTTTTTAATTTTGTATTGTTTTTGTCTGTGATTTATATATGTTTAAGCTAAAGAGTTTACACCTTCATACATCTATCATACATCTACACTTTATCAGGTCCACCTGTATAATCTAATCCAATCTAATCCAGCTGTTGTGCCATAAAGTTTCCTTTTCTGCTGCCTATAATGCTCAGGTTTTCTTGTTGTCACAGTAATAGAGGTGTTCATTCACTTCTATGTTTGGCATTGAGCTCATAGTTAGTGCTGCTGTTGGACTGGACTGCATTTTATTGAGAGCTGTTTCCAATATTCTGTCCCCCATCGTTGTATATAAATAGGGGAGGACAAAAAAATCAGAAACACCTCTCAATATAATGCAGTCCAGTAGCAGACCTCTGCAAACTACAACCTCAGTAATAAACACAGAATTAAATTTACACATTCTCCAACACAAACTGAACGTTATAAACTTTGTTAACAGGTAGAATCTATGTTGCATTGAGCTGCATTAGACTGGACAGGTGGCCTCTGAGTGGATGTGCGGCTCAAGGGCGACACCTTGTGGTGGCTTTTAGGAATGGACGAAGAGTGCAGGGTGAAGGAGAGGGAAGAGTAATGTGAAAGGGAGGGCCATCAGGGTGTGTGTGTGTGTGTGTGTGTGTGTGTGTGTGTGTGTACGGGCAGCAGGTCACTAGAGGATCCTGGTTTATGCTTGTAGCTTTGATTAATTTGCTTCCTCTCTCCCTCCTTTTCCTCCTAACCTCCCCTTCTGTTTCCTTTCTCCTTACACCTCCCTCTCTCTCTCTCTCTCTCTCTCTCTCTCTCTCTCTCTCTCCCCCTCTCTCTCTCTCTCTCAAGGGAAAAAAGAGAGGGTCAAGAGACTATCGTGGTAAAATAAAGATTAAATAAACAAAATTAAAATAAAAGTGCTCCCTTTCTAAAACCTCTCCATCATTCACAACCCCGTGTTTGTCTTGCACTTTTTTTCTCTTAACTTTCTCTCTATCTTTTCTTTCTTTTCCTTCCTGGCTTCCCTTGAGTATAATTTTCCTCTTTTCACTTGTCACTCATTCCTTTTCACTTCGTTCACACCCTCGTTCCTCTCACTTTTGTAACCTTTCGTTTCCTCCTTTCCTCTCTACCTTCTTTCTTTTTCTTTCTTTCTTTCTTTCTTTCTTTCTTTCTTTCTTTCTTTCCCCTTACATTTTCCATTCTGTTTTTTAATTCTTATTCTCTCCGCTCTCTCTCCATCTCTTCTTACATATTCTCGGTTCCCAGTTCTTTGGTGTGTGCTTCAGCCCTTATTTCTTCTTCCCGTCTTTCTTCTTAATCCCTCCATCCTGACACTCCTCTGTTTTTAAATCTGGCTCCTCTTCCTCTCCTCCTCCTCCTCCTCCTCCTCCCTCTCTCCTGACACTCCCAGCTCTCAGCTCTCAGATCTGGGTCAGCCCTCGTTTCCTTAAAACGCAGATTCTTCAACTTTTACGACAGCTGTTTTCTTTATTACTCCCCCCAGTATATACACACACACACACACACACACACACACACACACACACACACACGAATATTTTTCAGCCAGCTAAGTGACTGCTCCCGGCCTGAACCTCCTCAGATATTTCATCCTCCGCCGGCGTTCCCAGGCTCTCTGACGGGGATGAATCGAGTGAAACGGCACCAAAAGAAAATATGAGCCGCCGTTTGGTGTCACACGTTCTCCCGGGAGCGAGCGCTGATTTACTCCTTGAGGCTCTGCTGCTGCTGAGTGTCTGTTCGTCAAGCAGAGAGAAATTTCCCGGAGCCTCTAAACGCCTCAGTTACATTCAAACGAGCTCGTGCTCACATGTAGAGAGGGTTTGTGAATGTTTATAAATCATTAATAAACTGTTCTAAACACGTTACTACAGTTTTCATGTGTTGCAGGCAGGCTCACTATTTGGCAAGATCAAGTAAAGTAAGCTAAGCGACTAGAAAGATCTGAGATTTACGAGAATGGACACAGTGCGGCAGCAACTTGATCTTGCCAAATAGTGAGTCTGCACTTGTTTATAATTGCTTATTAGTGATTTATAAAGTGTTTACAACCTAATTATAAAGCACCCATAATCCGTTACAAAAGGTTTATGGATGTTTTTGATGTTCAAGGACTTTCCAGGAATTCCAGGACCTGTAGCATCAAACACAGAGGCTCTTGGGGATGTGAAAGTGCTAATAATTACACACTTGAATCATTAATAAGAAATTATAAACAAGTTACAACAGTTTTCATACAATTCATTATCAATGTAGGCTCACTATTTGGCAAGATTAAGTAAAGTAAGCTAAGCAACTAGAAAGATCTGAGATTTAACAGGATGGTTCCAGGGCAAATAGTGAGCCTGTGTCGGTGTATGAAAACTGTTGTAACTTGTTTATAATTATGTATTAATGGTTTATAAAGTGTTTACAACCTAATTATAAACCACTGATGAGCCCTTATAAATAGTTTAAGAATCATTTTAATAATTAAGGACTTTGCAGAAACTCCATAACTTCCAGCATGAAATCGTTGGTGTGTAAAAGTGCTAATAACTAGGTCGTACATATGTTATAAATCATTAATAAACAATCCTCAACAAGTTGCAGCAGTTTTCATACAATTCATATCAGTGCAGGCTCACTATTTGGCAAGATCAAGTAACATAAGCTAACCAACTAGCAAGATCTGAGATTTAAGAGAATGGTTGCAGTGCAGCAGCAACTTGATCTTGCCAAATAGTGAGCTGGCAGCCATGCATGAAAACTGTTGTAACTTGTTTATAATTGTTTATTAATGGTTTATACACTGTTTACAACCCTATTATTGGCACTTTTGCATCCCCAAGTGTCTGTATTTCATGCTACAGGTCATGGAATTCCTTGAAAGTCCTTGATAGGTGTTTATGAATGGTTTATAATTAGGTTATTGATTAGGCTGCAAACACTTTATAAATCATTAATAAACTGTTATAAAAAAGTTACAACAGTTTTCATACATTGATGCAGGCTCACTATTTGGCAAGATAAAGTGTAGTAAGCGAAGCAACCGGTGAGTTCTGACAGTTAACAGAGCAGATGCCGTGCAGCAGCAACTTGATCTTGCCAAATAGGGAGCCTGCATCGATGTATGAAAACTGTAGAAATCTGTTTATAATTGTGTATTAACAATTACGAATAATTTACAGGTGTTTAAAGCCTAATTATTAGCACTTTTGCATCCCCAGGAGCCTCTGTATTTCATGCGACAAATCATGGAATTCCTTGAAGGTCCTTGAATTTCAAAACCATTCATAAGGCCTTTAGAAGGGTTTATGAATGCAGTGCAGTAATAAGTCCTTCTTGCCAAATAGTGAGCCTGCATTGATGTATGAAAACTGTTAAATTTGTTTATAATTGATTATTCATGCTTTATAGAGTGTTTGCAACCTTAATAACCTAATTATACACCGATTATAAACCCTTTATGAGGATACTCTTATTGTGAAGTGGTAACCAGACTGTATGTGTCATCCAGCTCTGAATTAGAAAATGAAGCTTTATATTGTAAAATAACTGACGGCACAAATGACGGCACTCTCTCAGGGACAGGAGGAGATTAAACGAACAAACAAACAAATAAACAAAAAGACTTGTACACACCCGGGAGCCTCTGTGTTTGATGCTATAGGTTATGAAGTTCCTGGAAAGTCCTTGAATATCCAAGTCTGTTCCAGTGCGGGACCTTAGCGAGTTCTTGAGACAAGTCATGGAATATCATGAAATTTTGTCAGCTTCAAATTATTTTTTAAAAAAGTCAGTTACTAGTGATTCATTTTTTAATTGTGATCATGTTGTGTTCTCTTCAAAATAAAACACTTTAACAAGACTGAATCTGAAGTGGCTTTGAAGTTTTGATCAAGGAAAAAAATCATTTTGCTTTCATGTGAGTTGGTTTTAAGACATATTTTTATTTTCAGTATCAGATAACAGCAAGTCTGTGCCATCCCTCTCTGCTATGAAAGCTTGTTTTCAGGGACTTTTTAATAAATTGATTTTTAATATTGTACAACAGCATCTACCTCAGCTATTTTATTCTTTATTTTATTTATCTGCAATATCCCTCTTGCTCAGTGTGGCGACTGATGTGCGCTGACTCTTCCTCAATAAAAGTATAGTTTTGTATATTCAAACATTTTATTGAAAAGAGCTTCACCCTGGTAACAGCTGTCTTGTTTATTTTTTTGGCTGGTAATTTTCAAATCTGAAGATGTTGACACAAATATCAGATATCAGATATATATAGAAATCTTTAAAAAATATATATTGTGAGAGTCTCTAAATATTTAAAAAAATGGTTTTTAATATTATACAACAGCACGTATCAGAGCTATTTTTTATTTGCGATATTCTCTTCATTCACTGTTTATTAATGTGCACTGTCTCTTGTTAAATCAAAATAAACAAACATTTTGTATAGTCAAACATTTTATTGAAAAGGAGATTCCCCCCCGGCCCGGTAATAGTTTTCTTGTTAATTTCTCTTCCTGTTAATTATCAAATTTGAAGATTTTGGATGTTGGAACAAAATATCGACTATCAGCAGCATCTTAAAAAAAAAAAGAAATAAAATAAAATAAATCTGTCAGACTCTAATGGAAATAAAATATTAGAAAAGTCAGGGAATTTTGCTTTTGTGGGAACATCTGTATTCAGGTTATTATTCTGAAGCATCACATCACTTTTTTTCCATCACTTTCATCACAGAAATGAAAAAAAAAACAAAAAAAAAAAAAACAAAAAACTTAACATGCACCTCTAGGATGTGACAAATGCGACTTCATCTGCAGTTTGGGACGCGAGCATCGAAATGTTTCAGGTTTTAAAAACCACCGCCCCCCTCCTCAACTGAAGAGGACATAAATCCAGAAGCCGCTCACTCCAGACGGTAAATCACCACACCAGGCGGAAAAGCTTGTTTAAAATACTATTATTATTATTTATGGTACTTTTTCCTCACACGAGTGTTTTTGCAGTTACAAAAAAAGAGCCTTTATAATGCATTTACACAAAAAAAAGCTTCATCATAAATCAAAATCACACAGGAAGAAAAGAACAGAAGAAATATTCTCTCTCTTACTGGACCACCAAGCCAGCTTCTGCTTCTCTTTTCTTTTTTCTTGGTCTTTTTTTTTTTTTTTTTTTTTTTTCTTTTAAAGTCAGCCGATAAGATTCCAGTCTGTAAAAATGGCTGTTATGGTACAATAAATGAATATATACAATACAAAAATCAACAAAAGTAGGCTATACATGGACGTCTTGGTTGGAATTCAAGCTTGTTTGGCAATAAAAACAGCAAAACAACAAACGTTAATAATCAATGGGAACAAGACTTGCAAATAGAGGGAAAATTAAAAATAGTGAAGCGTTTGATTAATGTTAGTCAGTTTTGAACTTGTGCTTTGACTCTTTAATCCATGTGGTGTACATATATAGTTATATATATGTGCTGTTATTACAGATATTACTTGTTACTTGGATATGTTTTCTCGCTCGGTTTACAGAAAAAAGGACGTGACTTTGTTTGCAGAGCCAGTCCACATTTCAGCAGCAAAAATTTACACATTTCCGTCTCCAAATCCTCTTATGTTTTTATTACTAGTATTATTATTATTTTTAACTTTGATTTACACGAAAGGTGTTGAAATCCCGTCCTGCCGGAGTTTTAGGAGGCCGGTTAAAGCTCGGGAGTCTTTGGCAAAAGCAAACATTGCAAATCCCAGTCGTGTCGAGGCTGCAGGGGGAGGATCACCCTGGAAATACGACGGCGTGTTTGGGCCATTTTAGGGAGGAAAAAAGTTACAGTTGTACATTTATGAGAAAAAAAAAACTTAGAAAACTAGTTGTTGTTCTACTGTGGGATTCAGTAAGAAGGAAATCCTGGTGATTTGAGCCCAGAATCACAAAATCATCACCAGCATCTGCACTCTGAAGAGACATCGCCGTGACTTGGGCTGATTCTAATAAATTTGTGACTTTTTTACAATTTTAATCTCAGAAATTCAGAGTATTTTTTTCCTCTTTTCTCTCCCTAAAATGGCCCAAATACGCCGTCGTACATTTGTTGTGTTTTTGGAAATTTATGATGAATAACGAATAGGGGAATATTTTGGGGGCAACATTTTGGGTGGAATTTCAGAAAAAAGAAACAAGAACTGACGACACGAGGTTTGTTTCAGGGAAGTGAATGCACAGGGATTTAAAATTGAGCGACCAATATTATCCGGGTGAGATATTGATACTGATATTGGTTCATGACACACATCGGTATCGGCGTGCATGTTGGCTGATATGCAAAAAATACGGTCCATGTAGCAGTAACAAGTGACTGAGATTATTAAAAGCTGCAAAAATTGAAATTATGACCGTTCAGACTCAACTGACAAAAAAATGGAGTAAATATATAATCTAAAGCCTGGCGATGAGAAATTATGTGCTTATTCCATGCTGTCATTTGACTCTAAGCATTAATCACTTTAACCGACCCTCAGCAATTTTGATTATTGCAGCTTTTAAAACAGTGTCACTGTTAAAAAGTAAAATATCAGACCTGAACGTGTCTTTATTAACTATCTGACGATCCAGTTTTAAGGATTTCTTGCAACAAATGAGTTTTTATGACCAAAAATATGGTTATCGGAACATTTTGTACTCCCAAATTTTGATACTGGCCTCAAAAATCCATTGAAGGTCGATCTCTGATTTCAAAGCAGACTGGAATTCTGGGTTCAATTCCCTGTGTGGTTCAATGGTTTGGCAAGGCACTGCCAGACTGAAGGGTTTGATCGCCACTTTTTCACCTCCTGGATTGTAAAAATCTGTTTAATATTAACGTTTAACAAGGACACATCAGATAATAAACTTTTGAACTTGATTTTAACCAAAAGGCCGAGAGGCGAGGGGTTTGATCTCTAACAACTCGAGCAAAAACAAAAAAATAAAATTACATCGTGGAAATGGTTTGAAACATCTGAACACCACACTTCTGGTTTAAAACAAATCTAAAACTATTCTGGATCTTTTTTTTTGTTGTTGTTGTTTTTCGCTCCTTCAAAATATATACAAAATGAATCCTAAGGTTATAAGCCTTTCCTCCGGTCTCCCCATGCATCTTTTACAACCGATTCCAGTCATT
Source organism: Myripristis murdjan (assembly GCF_902150065.1). Lineage (NCBI taxonomy): Eukaryota > Metazoa > Chordata > Actinopteri > Holocentriformes > Holocentridae > Myripristis > Myripristis murdjan. The sequence continues at coordinate 7,102,765 of NC_043997.1, forward strand.
TCAATGCAACATCACTATATACACACACAACGTATACACTATAAACACAAGCGTCCGCTATACATAAAGGCATTTGGCGTCAGTATAATAAGGAGTCAGTGGAGTGTCAAACCCCACACAGTGAGACGAGTTACAGCCACAGACAGTACAGTAACAGATGAGAATATGGCGGCAAAACGGTGGCAAAATCGATTATGAGAAATCAAAAGCGAGGGATTTTTTTCTTCTCTGTAAAGTCAGAGTTCACCTTTCTTTTCACCAAGACTAGGCAGAATAAAACAGAATAACATTGCGACTGCATTTCACAGCACTGACTTCAGTGACATTAACGGAAATACAGCTTCTTAAAGGAACAGTTCTCCCAAAATACAAAAAAAAAAAAAAAACCCACCAGATATTTTCCTACTTACTCCGAGTGCAGACTGTCCATCCAGGTCATTTCGGTGTGATTTGGCAGGGTTTCCAGATTGTTACGAGGGTTTTTTGGGAACTATTTCCTGCTGACACTGACCCGTGCTGATGGCGGACAGATACAGCTGGATAGATGGCATTCATTGGCAAGAAATAGTTCCCGACAAAAAAGATAGCAAAGTGCAAACCTCATCAAATCACATGTTGGATAATTAGGTCATTGCTTTTGGAAAGAGCTTATATGCCATTTTGTGATGGACTGAGCTCAACAAAACCAAACAAAAGAAAAACCATCCGGTCCCGTTGTATTGGAGTCAAGGAATGCAAACTGGAAACGTCACCAAATCACATGTCAGATATTTGGGTCACTGTTTTTGGAAAGAGCTTAAATGCCAAACTAATTAAATTTAAATTCAACAAATACACACACATGAAAAAAAAAAATCCAGTCCTGTTATAGTCAAAGAAGGTAACTGGAAACCAAATCACACAGAAATTAGCTGGACAGAGACAGAGACAGCACTAGGAGTTTGGTGCAGAAATTTTTAGGGTTTTTTTTTTGGTTTTTTTTTGTACTGTGGGTGAACTATTGCTTTGAGTGGGAAGCACCAGAAAAGTCTCCTAGATTCCCTGAACCAGGAGATTTAAATTAACAAACATACAGTAAATTAAGCAGCATCTCAGTGACACACACTTTAACGAACATTAACAACGTCTTTGGCATTGTAGTGTGATGCTGATACATACAGTATATTTAGACAGTGAAAGCCTAGCATTTTACAGTACACGTTTTCAGGATTATAATCTGAACACAGGGGTGTAAGAGGGTAATCCAACAGGGGAAAAAGGCGGGATTACTGAGTTTTGTTTCCCACTGGGGCCAGCGATGCTAGAAACATAAGCACTTCTGGTACGATAAGGCGCTTCGGATTGAGTTGTGTGAAGAACAAAAAAGTGGTTGAATTTCAATTAAAAGCAAAGGATCTGACTGCAGTTCTTCAATGTCCTCATTTTGAACACTTTGATATGCTTCTGTTTCAGTCTTCAAGCGTCTTTAACTTCTAGCAACCGAATTCGAGATGACATTCTCTTCCTTGTCGATGACATCCAAAGGCAATCACCCCAATCCCAAAAACTAAACCTGCCCTCCGCTCTCTCAAATGTTTCTCACCACAATTTTCAAGGTACGTTCTAGATATGCTTTCTGCATCAGGACCGACATGACGACCAGCAGCGTCTTATTGTACTTGGAGATTGAAGTCCTGAATGTCCCCTTCTGACTCTTTGACCGTCCCATGGTCCATCAGAAACCTGAGGTGTGACAAAGTCGGTAGTTTCCCGGAGAAAACGTGCGCATCGAAGCGTTTTACTCAGACTGTCCAACATCAAATCGGGTGATGAGGAAAGAAGAGGAATTCAGTGTTGCAGAGGCGTCTTCTAGAGTAGGTGTCGTCTTCTCAGGTCGCTCTTGTTCCTGGTTTGACTTGTCTTGGTCTCAGTTGCTCCTGGATGTGATCTCAACTTTCTCCTGCCTATCTAAAAACTGTCAAAGATGCGTTCTTCTCCACTCGGTCCACCTTTGTTTATTTTCTCCTCAGTGGTACAACCATTTAAAGGGATTAAATGTGTTAGTGTGGAGCCTAATGCTCGTCAAAGGCATTGTACGAAACAGTTTCTGCTGATTTTGCTCTTGAATGGGGGTTTTACTTTCTCTGGTCTCAGTCTTGACTTGGTCTCCAAGCCCTTCGGACTCGGTCTTGACTGGTTTTGGAATAGATTCGGACCGCACTACAGTGGCCTGCTGCAGCCGAGCGTCTTCATTTTCTGTTTAGTAGTGTCCGTATCCCAGCGACATTCCCATGCCCATTCCCAGGCCCAGGCCCAGGCTCTCCCTCAGCCCTCGCAGCTGCTCCTCTCCCAGCCGGATCTTGTCCTCCAGCTGCCTCTGCTCCACCAGCAGGGCCGCCTTCATCTTCACAAAGTGGCTGCAGGGAAACAACAGCAACATGAGCATTTTTAATTAAAAAAAATAAAAAAATAAATAAAAATATCAGTCAACTGCCACTAACCTTGTTGACTTTTTTCCTCCACTGAGATTTGTGACAATAGATCTTTCTCTCATTCCTCATAGTTGTTAAATGAGGACACAGTATTGAAGAAAAGCACACTGGTTTTCCATCTTAAGTTACATTACTTATAATATTCTACCCTGTTTTTATGTACATTCTGTCTATTTACATGTGAAGCACTCGGTGCATGTTATTTCTGTATTCTAAAGCACTTTGAGCTGCATTTCTTGTAAAAAAGGTGCCATAGAGATCATTGTTATTATTATTATTATTATTATTATTTATCATTGTTATTATTATCATTCTTCTTCTTCTTCTTCTTATTATTATTATTATAACATGCTATAGCCTATTCATCTTCTGTTTGTGATGACACCAAAGTTACCTAATTCACCAGTTCTATAAAGATTGTCTTAAATACATAAATATATTTATGTTTCATTATTCATCTGAGTCTGTATAATTTCACAAGAACCTGATTAAGCATCTATTATTAAGATGGTTATTACTAAAATGTCCAACAGCATAACCTATTCTAAATGTAGACCTTTCTTGAGACAGAATAGTTCACTAATTAAGAATTGAAAAATGTCATCACACAGCCTTAATTCAAGGTGTATGAAATGTACATCAAATATCAAAATGCAGCGGCACACTATGTCCTTTTCTGTATTCATGCTTTGCATCAGCAACAAGTTTCATGTGTTAGACCACACTTTCTTTTCTTCATTGTTAGCGCAACAAAACGAATAATTTCTACAATATCTGACTGCACTGCAGAGCTGGAGACGGTATGAACGGCTGCTGTGAGGTTTTCTTCCTCACCTGTAGTCGCGGTGCTGCTCAGGGGAGAGGCAGCGGGACAGCACCCGGCCCACGGCCTGCTCTCGCCGGTCGACGTGATCCTTCAGGTCCTGGGCCTCCGCCAGCTGCCTCATGAGCTGACGCTTCTTCTCCAGCAGGGGGAGCTAGACGGCAGAGAGAGAGGGAACGAGGGGAGAGAACGACAAAGAGAGAGTGAGAGAGAGGAGTTGATGCATTTGAAGCATTTTTTCCGCAGCGTTTTCCTCCATGTTTGTGAGTTCCAGCAGATCTGATGAGATCTTGTGTCTTGGTGGTTTGTCAGAGCTCATCCATCTCTCCCATCTTGTATCCTCCCTTCCCTCCGTCCTTCCCTATCTCTCCTCGTTTCTCACTCTCTTGCTATCTGTATCTGGATCCTCTCTCCTTTTCTTGACCTCCTTTTCTTACCTCCACCCCACGCTCCCTCTTTCATTCCCTTTAGAGAAATAGATGAATGCACTGGCGGGTGTCACTAAAAGATTTGGACCATTCTAAGCCAACCTAATCCAGGATCACAAGAACAGGAGGCATGAAGGTACAGTGTGGAGACTGCACCTGAACAATGACTGTAGTTACTCACAAACAATGAAGGGAAACAGACTTGAAGCATTAAAAAAAAACAAAAAAACAGCTGAGACGCGAGCCTGCATGGAGGCGGTGCAGACAGCTGCATAGATTAAAATAAGAGCGAATCTGTTGTGTGTGACACGCGATTAAAAAACATGTCTGATGCGCTCAACTCAAACCTTCACCCTTGAATTTTACATCATGCTGTAAAATGTGGCTCGCCCAATCAGGTTGAGGTCCTCCTCAGGTAGGCACAGGGGAATTGTGGAAGGACCGTGGGAGGCCATCACTGGTGGAAACTCCCAAACTCCTTTATTACCCATTTAAATGACCTTAACCTTTAGTTAAAATGCAACCTGGTGCCAGGTGTTTCAACAGGGAAGTGCACACACAGGGACATAAAAGATGTTCCCAAAGCCTGTAAAACAAACACAACATCTTCCTGATGCTCTGCTGGCTTTGTCCCACTGGACTGTATCCATTAATCAATCAAATTTCATTTTTTTTTTTAAGCATATTTTGCACATTAAATGCAATGCGATGTGCTTTGCAAACTGCAGTGGGAGAAGAAAAAAAGGCATCACCACACGCAGAAGAGATTAAAAAAAGAAATTTAAATAAGACAAACTTTGGTTCACCACTCGTTTGTTCTAGCTGGACGTGAGGTTGAACAGGTTTCAGTTGTCTGGGAGTTCATGCTGCTGTTTCCTTTTGGGAATGCACCATCATCTGATACTTTGGACTGCCTGCGAGTTGTTTTTGTCATGATTTGTTGTTTTTTCCTTTCTTTCTGGACTGCACGGACTAAAAATGCCCCGTCCTTACAGATTTAAATGCCAGGATAAATTCAATTCATCAAATGTACACGCTGTCCCACCTCATACTTGCCTCCCTCCCTTCCTCCCCCTCTCCCTCCTCCCCCCGCCTCCTCACCCTCTCGTGGTGCGCTGAGTCGGGGTCCAGTGTATCGAGGGCCGTCTCCACCCTCAGCAGCCTCCCCGACAGCGACAGCATCAGGCTCACCACCTTGTCCAGATCCCCGATGAACATGCGGAACTTGTCCACCTCGTTGGGCTTGCAGACCGCCACCACCATGCTCTCCACCTGCACACACACACACACACACACACACACACACACAAACACAGAGTTAAGGTGATTCCTGCTGCTGTAGCCTTATGCAGCGCCACCAAAAAGGTAACTGAGTTTGGGATGACACAAGACCACCAGTGTGGTTTAAATTACTGTTATATTATTATTATTATCATTATTATTATTATTATTATTATTATTATCGTCATCATTGGCATTATTGTTACTGGCAGTAGTAGTAGTAGCAGTAGTAATGTTAGTAGTAGTCGTCGCAGTAGTAGTAGTATTGTTATTGTTATTAGTATTATTACTTTCTCTGTTCACATCCTTTGGTCTTGTTCTAATTCGATCTCAGATGTTTTTTATTTTCTATTTTATTTTTTTATAGTCATTTGCTGGTCTTAGATATTATCTGATCTATTTTATTTGATTCCTACATTTTTAATGTTTTTTAATTCAAGTGTTTTTTTTATTTTTTATTTTATTTGACATTTTTAATTTGTTTTATTAATCAAATGCTGTTTTTAATTATTATTTGATCTAATTTTACTTCATTCCTAAAATTTTTAAATTGTTTTTAACTAACATTTTTTTTGTTTTTATTTTATCATTATTATTTATCATTATTATTATTATTATTATTGTTGTTGTTGTTGTTGTTGTTGTTGTTCTTGTTATTATTTGTATTGTTAAATTGCTGGTCTTAAATTATTATTCAATCTACTTTTATTTGATCCATACCTTTTGAATGGTTTTAGTTTACATGTCTTATTTTCTACTGGTTGGCCTTCATTATTTCATGTCATTTATTCGCTTTATTTATTTATTTATTTATTCATTCATTCATTCGTTTTTCTCTATTCCTACTTTTTAATGTTTTTTTTTTTAATGACAGGTATTATTTATGTGTTTGTTTTAAATGTATTTGCTTATGTTTTATTTCGTCCACCAGCCACATCGGTTTCGTGGCTGTGGCGCTGACGTGAAGCGCGTTGGGCCTCCACCTGGAATGAAAGGTGCTGTCTAAATGAAGCCTTGCTGGCTCGCTCACCTCCTCCCCCAGCTGCGCGTTGGCTCTGATGTCGTCCTGCAGGCCCCTCTGAGCTTCTCTCAGCACGCCGAGCTTCTTTCGCAGGCTCTCCATCAGCTGCTTCTGCACAACAGAGGGGGAGTTGTTAACGCACCTCGGACACAAAAACAACAGGCAGCACATCTCTGTCAGCCCCGCATCACCTCTCCGACAGAGTTAATAACTTTGGCTGAAAGACACTGAGGATGCAGCGGTGAGAGACACTGTAAAAGTTTACGCTGACACGGCCGAGGTTGAAAAAAAAAAAAAAAAAAAATACCAACCCTGTCCTTTAACTTTACAGTATTAATTACCTTGTAAATCAGCTCGTCATCGTCGTCCCTCTCCCTGCTATCAGCCATCTGTGACAGGACCTGAGCCTTGGCCGCCGATGTGCCGTAATAAGACGAACAGCTGGAGCTCGCACCGGACCGCCTGCAGGGTGGAGGCACGGAGAGGAGAGGTCATTTCCACAGCAATAAAATATCGAGGCAGGGTGATGAAAAGGACACCGTCGTAAAATAAGGCTAACATGGATAAAATAAGAAACTGCATCAATAATCTGAGACACAGAAACTGGGGCAAATGAGCAAACAAAACCGAAGCAATAAAAAAAAAAAAAAAGAAATGAGGTGATAAGCCGGCACAACTGCATCGGTTAGCAGTGCAGGCAATTAAAATAACAACACGGTGGGAAATACTGGAACATTAACGTCCATAAAAGGAGATTAGAAGTCTGGGAGATTAGGAGGGGGGAGATTAGCTGCAAATCAGAGCACTTCCACAAACTTGTTAGTGTTTCAATGGTTTGCATGATGGCAGGGCGGCCGTGTTGTCATGTGATGGGAAGGTTGTCGGTTTGATTCCCGCAGAGGCCGATGTAGCCTGTCAAACTGTCCTTGAAGAGAACTTTTTTGCATGTGTGCATTGGGAACTGACTTGAGGTGAGTTATCGGAATCAGAATCTGAAATACCTTATTGATCCCCGAGAGGAAATTGGATTATTGGATAATTGAGTCGACTTAGCCTTGAGTTCTGAGACACCGAAGCATATTCTGTGCAGTTATACAACCAATATTTGTGACGTATAGATATGATCACGACTGATCATGAGAAGTCAAAATAGGACCGGCGTGGCCCTTTAAAAGTTAGAGGCAAGGTGAGAGGAAAAGACAAGCTGAGGGTTTGGGGTTTTGGTCGAGAACATTCATGTTTGGTTTAAGCCGCCTGGACTGGGGGGGGGTTTACCACATTAGGATGATTCAGAGGCGCTGGGTAGGCTGTCCAAACTGACTTTCTCAGACTTTGCTTTGATCATCTAAACTTTCTGGCACTCGTCGAACAGTCCGATGTGGCAAAAACCCACCAGTCTGGCACCTGAGCGGACTAAAACAACACCGAGAACAGCGAGTTCAAAATACTAGGGGGGGAGAGAAAAACGCTGGCTGTAGGGAAGCTTGTGGGAAAGAAGGAATAGCTTAGTGGCAGGAACAATTAGGTCCTGTGCAAATCTAATGGTCTGTGTAATTAATGCACACACACACACACACAGACACATTCCACTACCAAACTGAAGACTTCTGGCCTTTACCTATCCAGGCTGTCCGTGCTGTGCTCCGTGTTTCGGTAGGCGCCTCTCCAGCCCTCCGTGCCCGATTCCCCCTCACTGTTCTGGGGGAAGAGCTCCTCCAGCCTCTCCCCGGCCTCCAGCTCCTCTTCCAGAGACCCGCTCTCTGCCCTCATCCTTCCCGCCAGCGACGTCTCGGAATCGGGTAAGGTGTCGATGTCCGTCTCCAGGACGGTCACCGGCAGGGCGAAACAAGGGAGCTCGCTGCTGATGGGCTCGTCCTCCATCGGAAGCCCTTCCTCCTCCTGGAAGTCGTCGATGTCTGTCTCCATGGGGATGTCCAGCTCCGCCTCCAGGCTGTGGGCGGGGCTCGGGCTGAGAGTCGTCTCCGATTCAGTTCCCGGCTCGGGTTCGAGAATCTTCCGGGGTTCCGTGTTCTTGGAGTAGCCCTGGAAGCTCCTGTTGATCCGGAGCTGCTGCTGCTGCTGCTCGTAGTTCATGGCGAAGTACGATTCAGGAGAAACGGCCCCGCTGCCGCCTCCGTTTGCTATGGTCGCGGGAAATGCCGTGTCGCTATGAACTTTGGGAGGTGGATTTTTCTCCCACTCGGCTCCCGGTCTGAGATTGGCCTGATGTTTGTGAGGTTTCACCACCGTTATTCTGTCGTGGTTGGGGCTGCAGTTGTGCTCCATCTCAGATAAGCTGGAGAAACACAGAATATCAAAATGTCACAATAACAAGGACTAAGAAACACAATTACCAATCAAATTAAAAGATAACCATTATTTATCCCCCATAGGGGAAATTCAGGAAGCTTTGCTCCAATTATTAATGATTCAACACTGCCTATAATATTACAAGAGCATACTGTTTAAAATTTGCACTGTCACTGGTCAATGACTTTCAAGGTTTTGTTTGGTGCAAGGCCTCTTAACTGGCATGTTTTGACATTAGTCAATATTAGAGTTCATATAAGCCTTGTGTTTTCATCATGATCCTGTCAAGTCCAGAAATTCAGTTGAAATCATGTTAAAAGTGCGGGTGTATTAACATAAATCTCCAAATCTCTATCATAGTGAGAAAGTGGAGGTACACTGATGAACGTGGGAATTTTACTTAATGAACATTATGTACTCTGAGATGAAAAATTTGCAATGCTTTATTTTTCCACAAAAACAACACAAGGCAAAGAGTGAAACCCTCTGTTTTTGAAGCTGGGATGTTTTTAACTTCCAAGGAATTCAAATTTCTCGTGTCCAGCGTGACAAATGAAGCTGCTCAGCTGCTCAGCTGCTCAGCGGTTTAAGATGACTGTGGTTTTACTGGGAAATTCCCGGTTGTGAATGAACAGAAAGGTATGAAAGTAAAGCTGCAAATCAGCATGCATGCTCAGCAAACAGTGCTGCTTATATTGTGTTTTAACGTTTTGGGCATTCAGCTAATTCTTTTGTCTGGGGATGCAACCAGTGATTATTTGGGATTTTGAATCATTTATGGTGGTTGAACTATGTATGCATGTTTATCTCCTTTATTGCTTTATATAGATTTACCTTTTCGACTGCATTCATCTTTTTATTGTTTGTACACACAAGAGTGGCACACCAAATTTCGCTGTACTGCTGTGCAATAATAATTAAGGCATTCTATTCTGTTCTACTGTATTCCACTCTGAAAAAAAATCTCATGGGAACGATCAGTCAAAAGTGATGTCTTAGCTTGCAAAAAGGACAAAAGGAAGACAAATCTTAGTGAGGCCGTAATCAGACAATGTTTGGCGTTTTAATGACAAATGATTGATTATGTCTCACCTGCTGACACTGTTCTCTGTTGGCTGCGGCGGCGGCGGTGGAGGCAGTGGTGGTAAAATGTCCAGCCTATCCTGCTGCAGCCCGTGTCCGCTCCTCTCTCTCTGGGGCGGGGCCACAGGCCTGAACGCCCTCCTGGAGAACATTGGACTGGGTGGGGCAATCAGGAATGGCTGATCCTGAATTGGAACCTGGCTCTGACTGGGCAAGGCAAGGGGATAGGGGCGTTCGTGAACTGGAGGCTGGCTCTGATTGGGCGAGGCTTGGGAAAAGGGGCGTTCGTGAACTGGAGGCTGGCTCTGATTGGGCGAGGCTTGGGAATAGGGCCGTTCGTGAACAGGAGGCTGGCTCTGATTGGGCGAGGCTTGGGAATAGGGGCGTTCGTGAACTGGAGGCTGGCTCTGATTGGGCGAGGCTTGGGAATAGGGGCGTTCCTTGACCTGAGATTGGCTCTGGCCGCAGCTGCAGTGCGGGCAGCCGTCCGACACTTCCTGCCTCTGTGGAGGAAGGCTGTACGACCTCTGCCTGGACGTTTCAGATGGAGGGAGGGACGATGAAGAGTGTGAGGTGGAGGTGAAGGAGGTGTGGGTATTGTGGTTGGGGGGAGGAGTCATAGAAGAGTTGAACTGAGGAGGCGAGGTGAAGAGCGTATGGTGGGACGCTCGCCTGCGGTGGAACTGCTCCCACTTCGGGGGCGGCGGTCTCGGAGGAGGCGGCGTCTTCTTCTTGCTTTGCCTGGTGACACTTCCTCCCTCCCCTACCCTGATGCTGCCATCGCCTACTTCCTCCACCTCGCTCAGGGTCTGGGTAGTCACCATGGACACCAACGGCGACCAGCGGTGACTGCTGTCGAATCGGAGGTCGTTCTCGGACATGGCTCGTCCCCGGAGCGAGAGAGGAGCCGGCGGTGGAGCGAACGCAGATTCATATCGATCATCATTTTTGCTGTTGTTCTGTCTGGGGCCCCATTGAGCCTGGTGGGAGTTTTGATGCTGCTGCTGCTGCTGATTGGCGCCCTCTAGTGGCTGGGAGTCATGCTTCCACCTCGGGTAGTCCCTTCGTTGAGAGGGAAAGTTTTCAATTATCATTCCACATCAGCAAAGTAAAGAGCAATTAAACCCTAAACCGAAATCTGTGGAAGCATGGCCTCTGATGGTGAAAAGTAGAGTTCCTGATCTTTGGTGGCAGGTGATGTCACTTCCCATGCAGAGCAACAGGTGGTGACAACACCTGCCACCAAAGATCAGTGTGGAGGCAGAAGTTTTTTTCACAGTTCTGGCTCAGGCTCTGCATCCCCCTTTTTCTTTTCCTGCACCCAATCAACAAGAACTCACTCACTCCCGAATCGTCTTGAACACCTAAGGAAAAAGTTTTTGCTCGCATGCTTAAGCTAGTCATTCTGTTAGAATAGAGCTGATCTGCACCTTCATTAAAAGTGTCAGCTTTAGCCAGTGAGTGAGTAGGACTCCTGGCCAAAGAACAAGTGGGAGGCAGGTCTTGATTTGGTGAATTTGCAGGCCAGTCCTACACAGGTATTTGATCTAAGCTGAAAATTGCCGACTTGGCACCCGCTGCACTCCTGGCCGGCCTGACAAAGGCTTTTCCTCTTTCTCTGACCTTTCCCAAAATTTCTTCCCTTTTTCCACTTTTGGCTTTTGGGAATTTTGGGGGCAGATTTCCTTTTGTCCTGGCTCATTTGAAACAGACAATTTACATCCTTTTTTGGTTTGCCAATCAACTCCATTCTCTCAGGAATGTCTCCAGTTTTTGAATTAGATAATCAAGAAAACTGTGGTGAGCAAATGATACAACATATATACCGTATTTTGGGTGTTGTATTGCTTTAAAACAAGTTTGTACATAAGAATAGATGATGGGAAATTGCTAGAGAAAAACATCTGGGAATTTGTTAGAGAAATGCAAGAGTAAAAAAAAGCATCAAGATTGACAAAGTGGTTTAAGTGTTGCTCTTGGCATTCCAGACCCAGTGAACTGTTACTGTCTCTGGCCAAATATGAGTGGAGGCCCCTTACATACCATAACACACCCCCTCCTTTACTCCATCCCAAGCTAACATATAGGAATCACCACTCAACCACATGTCATTATGGTCATATTCTAACCATGGATGATTGCTCCACACACTTAGACCTCATTACGCTCAAATCAGAGCCAGGCATGACTGAGTGGGATTTCCGCACGTCAATTTACAGCGGGCCCACCCCACCTAAAGGTCTCCGGGGACGTACTTAGAGGCAATCAGAGACAGTACGAAGAGAGACGGTGTTGTGTGTACGTCTTTATCCCCACGTGTGTTTCAGAGCATGAAGTCTGTATGGTAATGAATGAATGACAGAGAGGCAGAGGCAGAAATATGGAGAGCAATCAATCTGAAATGAAGGAAATATGTTCCTTTTTTTTCCCCAGTTTTAAGGGCAACTGCATGCCTTTCAGAACTCACACACACACACAGGAAGTGGCTCACCTCTCGGTCAGGCTGTAGTTCCTGTTGAGCTTGGCCGTTTGCTGTTGCCGGGCAGGATACGTCTGCAGAACACATTTATCCTGTTAATTTCACCAAAGAAATGTAGGAAAAGCCCCGTTATGAGCTAAGTGTTGGTCAGCACCCTTCACATCGGTGATGTAGTGGTGTTTTTGCAGAGATGGGTGGGTGCACCGCTGAAGGGAAGTGGGTGTGTGACTCCACCCTGCACTATATTTCAATGGCTGATAGGTGGGGATGTCCTGTATTAGAGTTTGACTGATTTGGATTCTGGAGGCCGATAAAACTGCTGACAGCATGAAGGTGAAGACGGATGCTTAATGGACGTTGTTTATTGGAAGCTGTTTAGGTTTTTATCTCTTTACGGTCTATCTACCTATATAAATGTAATGTGGAGTGGAAACTGAATGAACTGAACTGTTGTGAATAATGTTGGATGAATTACTTATTTTAAATTTCATTTCATTTATTTTTTTTTATTAATTTTTTTCCCCTATCCATGATATCCATGACCTGTTCCAAGACTTTATTAAATTTCCTGGCTTCCCCTGAATAGAAGAATACACTTTTCATAACTCCCTGGGCTTTACAGAATACTAGGACACATGGGAACCCTGATTATAAGCGATTCTCAAATATGAAAGAGTAGAAAAAGCACAAAATAATAAAAAAGAGGGCAGTAGGAATTGTCTTTGGTAAGATATGGACAGTAAAAGGCCTTGTGACACATTTTACAAGGACACCAGAGCCATATACATGTAGGTAGTTCTGCCAATGGCATTTCTTGTTGATCTAAGCGTCCGTACGAGGCTCTGCTCATTATGGCCACAATACAGGATACGTCTGTGTAACGCATTCAACCTGGGTTATTACTCCTCCTGTGGAATGTCAGACGACCTCATCGCACTCTCATTACCGGCCACAGAAGCACAAGAGCCAACAGATACACAGAGAGAGAGAGAGGCGGGGCTTAGCTGCAAAAACAAAAAAGCGGTGGGGTACTGTAACGCGCTCGTCCTCCTCCGCTCAGAGATCCCTGAGCAAACACATTTTTTGACTGTCTACAATCCAAATCTTAACATTCGCTTGGTATTTTTGTTGGCACCTGATGATGTTAGCAAGGCCGGCTTTTTTTTTTTTTTTTTTTTTTCCCTTATTTGTCTTTCTCCTCGCCGTCAACAGAGCATGTAACAGAGAACCGCTAAGTGTGAGAGACGAGCAGCAGCCAATCAGCCGTGTTCCTCAAGTACCTGAATGGTCCGTGTGCTTTTCTTTTGAGAGTTAAAGGGGCATTAACTCCTAACCATTCCTGCCCTTTCTTAAGACTCATTTTAGTAAAGGGGCAGGGGATCTTCAGGGGGAAATAAAAGGTCAACAGTAGTCGCCACATAGAAGTGATGAACATCATCTGAAAGCTGGGAACCTGAAGATTGATTTGAGATGCAGCTCAGCAGAGAGTCTATGAGCGGTAGAACATGCAAGATTTAACCATTAGTGACTGCTCAAGAATTAATAAAAATAGTCAAAAACATACGACATTAGGACACAAAGAGCTTGAGGAACACCACAGAAAAATTCATGCTGTGATTTGGTGGCAAAAACGTTTGACATTTGGAGATTCTCTATAAGAACTGCACTTTTCAGCGACTGGATGGTGTGCGTTCTGTTCTGGAAATTGCCACAAAAGTCCCCCTTATTTTCAATCTACCTGGAAAACCAGACATCCTCTGAAGGGTCTCGCTCTCTAGTTTGTGGCTGTAAAGTTTCATGAGGCTGTGATAATCCTAGAGGTCACTATTGGTCATTGGACAGTGATGTCAAGTGCCAAAAAATGGTCTGACTATAACGAAATGGCAACAACACTGATGGAGCTTGTCTCCTCCTTCATGAATATTCACCTGAAGTCTCAGTGCCATACAAATCCTGCATATTTCCCATCACTGACATCATAACAGCACTCAAATGTCCAAAAAACAGAATTTACTGTTTACTTTCTTCTTCCTCGAACTTGATGAGATAAATGTCTCTTGATTTGTGAGGACATCAGTGGTTTGGCTTATTTATAATAATTTGATGCCCTCTTTTTTCTTTTTATTTATTCATGTCTTACGTTATTTTATGTGTTTATGTATGCATTTATTTATTTATTTATGTATTTATTTCTTCATTTATTGACATGTACAACAACTTTCACCGCAACAGTGTGTGAGAAGATTCGATATGGAACTACAATTGTTCACAGGATTTTCATTAAAGGGTGAATTGCTCCTTTAATGTATGTGACAGCTATTATGTCACAGTTTTGACCAAATCACATCAGTTTTATGTACACAAGTTCAAATGAAGTTTCACCGAACATGTTGCGTAAACCATATGAGGGTCCAGTTCTCTCAGCGTGCACCACAGCGCCACCAGTGGTCACAAACTGCAACAGGGCACCTTTACTGTGTTGATTTTTTCCATTCAGGGGGTGAGGACACCACAATGAGGAGAGTAACTTGGTTCAGGTTTGGTCTAACTTTGCAAAACAGCAGTCAGATTTAATGAACATTGTGCTGTGTGACTAATTCTTCTCCACTGATGTTTCAAAATACTGTCAAGGAAAATGTGGTCGGTCGGCCCGCAGCCGCTCTGCAACCAAGTTCAGCATTCCTGTTCAGGCTTGGCTGCAAGATAACTCCCACAATCTCCAAATTATTGTACAACAGAGACATATTCCAACTGGCCGAACACACGCTGTGCATACAACGTGATAACAGTGAATGTTTTTAAATCTGAGTGTGTTTAGCGTGATGGGGGATTGTGCAGGCGGTGTTTTCTGTACCGGCCTTTTAAAAGTGAATTTCCTTCAGGGATAGGCTGAGTTGAAACACACTGTACTGTATTTGATGTCAGTGTAATGGAGTGGGATTTTAATGTTTCCACCGGGGCTTGAAACTCGCCTCTGGTCTAATTCTGCCAATAACAATTCAGCCGAACTGTTCCCTCGCTTTTCTGAAAACAAAGCTGGGCTCCTCAGATGGGACCCCACTGAGCGACAGTCCATTAATAACAACAATACCAGTCTGCAGCAAGTCCACATTTTCATATTCTGTTTCCTTCCGATGTCCAAGACACACACACACACACAGGGACGCACACAGGAACACATGAAACACACACATAAACACTCATAGGTGTGCACACTGGTCAGTTAGAGTTCTGCACCCCCAAGCCGACCTCCGTAAAGCCTTTCAGACCACAATTTGAGGTGATTTTGCTCTATGGATCCTCATATGAAAAGATATTTTGGTTATTTTGACGTTGAACGCTGACAAGCAGATTCACAGCGGTGAGATTAAAACATAATGTTAACATACTCACATTTTCTTATACTGCAAAATTTAAATTATGGTGAAATTAACCTGATCTAATCACTTGCTTTCTTTCAAAAACATGGGGGGATGGCAATTAACATACAAGCAAAAATTACTGTAAAATTAAAGTAAAAATTGCAAAAAATGTTTTAAAAATTACAAGAAAACTCATGATTAAATTATCTTAAAACATCAGATGAGTGATGTTGGATCAGATTTCTTGTGTTTAAATGACTGTGAACGCTTGTATTCTTCATTTTGATGAGGACCCCCTGGAAGCCCTTCAAGGACCCCGCGGGGGTCCCCAGACCCTACTTTGAAAACCACTGAGCTAGAATACACACCTGCATGACTGGGCACACACACACACACACACACACTTACATAAACACCAGGCACATGGTATGCATGCGTGTGTGTAGATGTTTACAGCTGGATGTTCATGCATGTACCTTTGTGTGTGTTTAGTGCTTGTGCATGCATGTGTGTGTATGTGCATGTATGTGTGTGTGCGTGTGTGTGTGTGCGTGCGTGCGCCTGTGCAGAAAGCCTTATCGCAGCACTGCATTACATCCAGCACATCTGTTACCATTAAAGCTATTGGACGTCTTTAGCAGATATAAAACAAGAATTCAACGCAGGGGTTATCGCTGTGGCATCAAACCAAAAACCTTTCATTTGAAAAGGATCCTGACCAGGAGGAAACGGGGGTCCAGCCCCCCCTCGAAGGGCCCCGAAAGGGAAAAACCGCATGAAACAAACGGAACAGTGTGCGCTTTAGCCAAATATCTGTTGAACTGAAGATACATTTTGTCTCTAACAAATGTCAGCGTGGCTTTGCTCGACGTCAAATGAAGGGGTTTGCTAATAGGCTGGAGTTCATGGGAGTTTCAAAAGTTCAGGAAGAGGGTCTCTGCTATCAAAAGAAAGCCCCCCTGCCAGGAGACTTGAGTCAATTCGCGGTAGATATGTAACCTAACACTGTTATTATCACTGACACAAACGTCCAGCGTTGTTGCCCAAGCCCCCGCCACCCGCCCCCCTTCTCTCCTTCAGTTCCACGAACAAATTCAATGATCCATCGAAATTCTGAATGAGAGTTTCAGGCTTCAACCACATGCAGGACGCGAGGTTCAACTTCAAACCGACCGTTCAACCGCGCAGCACTTGAAACCCGGCGGTCACTTAGCTCCGACATCCAAAAGTGGTCACTTGATCCCATTTTTTGGTGCTGCTTAAAAGAGCCGAGATGCTCTGCAGTCTCCGATGGTTCTTTCGCAGCTTTCCAAAAGCCACAGTCTAATCTCAGCAAACTGCAGAGTTTATTCTGCACTCTGAGTGGCGTTTTTTTTTTTTGGAGTTTTTCAACGCTGAGACAGCCGTGGTTATTTTGTATGAGCGAGCCGAGCGTGGGAAAATCAGCTTCAAGGCCTCGGTCCACCGTCCAGCAGTCGACTTGGAGCAGATAATGGCAGTCTGCTCGGTGTTTGGGACGCAATTAGAAACAAAAATGATGAATATGTTTATTCAGGGTTCCCACTCTATTTCAAATGTAAAATTCCTCAACTTTTCAATGACTTTCCAGGACTAAAATATTGGAATTTCCATGACCTACATAAATGTAACTGGAGATCTTTTTCATTAACCAAAGAGGTCTTATTAAGATTTATAATTCTGTTTTATTCTGTTTGAAAATGTTCCTTTGCATTGAATGTCTCATGTTGAGGATAAGGAATGCTGCACCAAAAACAACAATTCAATACAAATATTGTGTTTGGTGAATAACTAGTTAATGATGTTTTAAAACCGAGGCTGACAAAATTCCCTGATATAAGAGCAGAATGAATAGAATATAACTTTATTATGCACAAGTGGAAATTTGTCTTTGTGGCATATGCACATAAAAGGCACCCAAAACACACGGGCACAGACGTCAAGGGTCACCAGACAAACCACAGAATTCAAATTGCAAATAAACTGCATCAAATTAAATACATAAGGAACCCAGCTATTGGCAAAAAAAAATCATGAGACCTGGTTGAGCAAATGCCAATCAATGTTCTCATTTTATGAATTAAGGAAAGTAATTGCATTTGGTACAAAAGAACAGATTCTGTGCAGACTTTTTGTGGCTCTTGACGTCCTAGGAGCCTTTCAAACTGAGGACGGGCGATCAGGTGCAATTGTTTTTCTTGCCTTTCTCAAGGTATGGAAGCTACAAATGTATATTCCATGACTTGCTTAATGAATTTATTAAATTCCCTGACATTTTTCTTTTCTTTTCTTTCCTTTTATTCAATTTGGTAGTTCTAAGACATGTGTATCTAAGTATTTTTGTAGTACCCTTCAAAATTGTTTCATTTGAGTCTGGCATTCTTAGTTTCTGTTGTTGCATGTGAAATTATACTTTATTTTTGCTCTTATATATATTTATTCATTTATTTTTAACATTTCTATTTCTATTTTTAGTGTTCTTAATTTTTATTTTAGTCACCAAACAAATAAATGTTTGAACACTTTCCCTGTCTGGAATAGACTTTTCACAATTTCACAAATTTCATATTTCTTTTTCTATTTTTTATAGTTTCACTTATGCTTGCAATATATTCTTGCGAGAACCTGAGCAACTACAACTGACCCAATTTCCCCTCAGGATCAATAAAGAGTTGCTCTGATTATTGATCAACAAGACAGACACCCTGAAATGCATCATGTTTTTACCCAGACTGTTTAAATGCATGCATACTGACTACAGTGTGGACGTAATGCATGCGTTGGCTGTACACAGAGTCCAAACAGACCATCCAGTACTTGTTGAGTGCAACAAACTCTCTGCAGATGTTACCTGTGCACTTTTTAGCAAAACATAAGTTAGTCTACCAGTTTCACAGTCTGGCACTGGAGCTGTTATGCAGTCTGACAAAAGGACCAGTTTAAGGGCTAAGAGGAATGACCTTGGTGAGGGCCTCGATCTGGAACGTTTGTCTGTTGTCCTTCCCCTGAATGTTTTATAAGCCTGTATTCACCACTGCACTAGCTGACTATACTGCATGGTTCGCCTCAGTCACTGGCACATTTTTATATATACAGGGCTCTTCTTGGCAAACAGCCCTCATATTTATGCTCTTTTTATCAAGAAAAATCGCCTGCATTCCAATGATTTTTTTTTCTTTTTTTTTTTCTTACAGTTGTCAGTTCCAAAAGCCCTGCACTGAAATGGGAAATAAATCCATTATGGTGTCAGGCCCCGGGACCTGGAATGATTTTCAAAATGACCTGAAAATGAAGATCCTCATTCCATTGACTGCGTCTAAAGCTGTGGTTAGAAATGCGGTCGCTACATCAAATGAACTCTCGTCCTGCTTTTTTATGAGCCACTTTTGTTTGACTCTTATTTGTAGTTTTAAGGTTACTTGATGCTCTTGTGTTTTGTCTTGTGTGTACTGCACCCCTTGTCTGCTGCTGTCTCAGCCAGGACTCTCTTGACAAAGAGAGGTGAATCTCAAGTGACTTTCTGGTTAAATAAACAGACAATAAATAAATACAGATATATATATTAAAGTGTACAAAGAGATTGCAGATCCTTAACTTCTTTTGGATCTTGACCTTTTGGTTGATGCACCGTTTTTGAGTGCAACTGACTACTTTAAGGGCTAACAGGAAAAAAATGTATTTTGTTTAGGTTGGGCAAGCTGACAATCTGAAAATACATATCTAGGGATTGGATTCTCCTAATGGCAGTCAAGTATGTACTCGACTAGTGTGCTTTTCATGCTTAGCCCCACCTATACATGCATACTGAGTGTGAACAGTGTTGACCCATGGTTCAACTTCCTTCAGCCAGGAACACATTATCTCAGTCCACATTTCACTTTGTCTCTTTTTTGTCTATAAATCTGACAACGTCAAGTTATAATCCAGTTCCCCTGACGCCAGACGCCTACTGAGAACTAACCTGGCAACCCCTGACTTCTTTATGAACCTATAAATGCGGTGTGTCTGTCGCTATAATAGTTGGTATTATATTATAGTGTGAGTATTACTGTGTGTACATGTGATTTTGACGCATGTGTGAGTAAAACTGCATTCTTGAGCGAGCAAGTGTTAGTGCCATTACCTCTGTAGGCGTGTAGCTCCTTGCTGAGTATCTCTGGTGCAAAGGTTGCTGGTTCTCCTGGGATTGGGAAGGGGTGTTGACTGGATAGAAGGCTGACCGAGGGACTTGACTCTGGGCTTGGCTGTGGGACAGTGCCTGGGGCTGGGAACTGTTCAAGTTGTGTTGGAGCTCTTGATTTCTCACTTTAATGTCAGCACTGTTGTAAAAGTCCTGATTGGAGGTGAGTTGACTCTTGAGGTTCTCCCTTTCCTTCTGTCTCTCAAGCTCTTTTTCTCTTTCTTTTCTGAGCTGTTCCTCTCTGGCCCGCTCCAGCTCTCTTTCTCTCTCCTGCTCAAGCTCTCTCTCCCTTTCCCTCTCCCACTCCCTAGACCGCTCCTTCTCAATCTCCCTCAGCCTCACTCGCTCTAATTCCAATTCCCTCTCCTCTTTTTCTTTCTCATGTTGTCTCTCCCTCTCTCTTACCCACTCTTCCCTCTCCCTTTCTCTTGCCCTCTCCTCCCTCTCTCTTTCCCTCTCCATCTGTTTTTCCCTCTCCCTGCTAGTGCTCACAGACTGCCTCCTGGCTTCCACAGAGTTGGGAAGCAAGGTGCTTTCCTGATGAAGTCCACCCTGATAAGAATATCTTCTCTGGGCTTGGTGCTGACCAAGGTCGCCTCCCTGAGACTCTACAGGGTGAGGGTATTTCCTCTGCCTGCGACTTGTGAGTCCAGAGAGATTTGACACAGAACCACTCTTGCTCGTCTCCTCAAAAAACTTCATCCTGTCTGCAAATGGGAGGATATCGGACTCATCCACACGAGAAGTGGAGGAGGAGCGAGTGTAGGAAGAGGTGAAGGCACAAACCCCATGCCGTGACCCTGTGACCCCTAACACCCTCTCACCTCGGAGTCCAAACCGTCGGTCCAGTTCAGGTTCTGGTTGGAGTTTATGTTCAGGAGTCCAGCGCCAGCGGCGGGCCTTGCCAGCCGGCGCTGGCTCTTCCACAACCCGGATCCCGACACCAAAACTAGGCACACTTTGACCTGGGTCTATAATCTGGACGGTTCTAGATAGCTCATAGTTCTGGTTCTGAGTGTTAACTGTGGGCTGAGATTGAGTCTGTAATCCCTCACAGCTAGTCTCACTTGAGGTGCGCAATTTTTCAACTGCTGCTGTAGTTTGGGACTCTAGGTGGCTATTGCGTGGGACAAATGCAACTTTGGTACTTCTTCCTTGGGGTGGCTGGTCTGGGTCTTCTCTCTCTTCATGGATGTCTGGACCCTCCTCTTCCTGTACAGTTTCCCCACTACAGAACAACCCCCCTGGGTTGCGGCTCTTCTGAAGCTGGGCCTTTTTTCTCTGGATCTCGTTCCGGAGGTTGGTAGCAAACCGCTCACTGCGACGCCGGTTCCTTCGATGGTTCCTGAATGCATTTAACTTCTTCATTGCTGTCTCTCCTTCTACATCCACTTCATTTCTTCCTGCTCGTGCTCGTTCTAGTCCTTGCTGCTCCTCCAGTAAGGTGTCCACACTGGCAGCAGCACTAAGAGGACCAAAATCTCTCTCAAGTACCCGGTCAGAGCTTACTCTTCCCTGGGTTGATGATCCAGTGGGTTCCCCTGGGACACTCACAGAGCGACCCCAATGGTGGTGATGCTGAATAGGGGAGAGTGACCCACCATCTACATGCTCTACCCCTTCCAGCCTCTCACCTACATCTCCATCTACGCCATCCCCATCCAAGAACACCGATCCTGGGGTTGAGCAGCGACTTCCTCTTTGGAGGTGGTTGACAGACCCTTCTTGCCCACTCAGGTCTGCGCTGAGGTCTTCCCTCATGGGCTGGAGTGATGAATGGGACCACTGGCTGCTACAAGGGGATATGGAATGATCTGAAGGGTTTGACTGATCATAAGGCTCCAATGACGAGTTATCACCATTAAACTGTAGCAACTGAAGCTGCGAAGCGAGGAGCTTCTCCGGGGCACTGTGGCGGTGCAGTCCTGAAGACGAGTTCTTGGTCTGTAAGTGGTTGACCTGAGTCTGCTCCTGATCCTCGGTAGAGGGTTCGGGTGGTAGGGAGCCAGGAAGAGGAGAGTTCCTCCCTGGGTCCGGGTGGTGGTGGTCTGAGGTGGCATCTGAATCACAGTTTTTACTACCACATCTGAGACCTCTTAGTCCTTTGTCCTGACTTCGGACATCATGGCATGACTCCAAGGAAATCTCTTTGAAATTCCCATTTCTATCACCTACTTCTGACTCCACCGAGAAGCCGTTACAAATACCCGATTCAAGGCGCTGGGGTGACTTGTCATCGTCATGGTAACAGGAGAGCGTGGGAATTTCAATCGGAGCTGAGGTGCAACGTTTGTCAGCAACCTCAGGTCGACTCCGTGTTGCCCTGAAACTGTCCTTCCTGGTTGGAGGCTGAGGGGGATTCACCTTTCTCTCTGTCCTTCGTTCTCCCCTCCGCTCGTCCTCATAACAGCAGGAGGAGGGCCGCTCTTTTACCTCAGCAGGCCTTGGTCTCGGCCTGGTTAGCGACCTGGACTTCAGTCCCATCAGGTGGGCCTCATCCTGGGCCTCACCTGATGAGCTCCCCAGGGTTGAAGCATCCCCACCTGGGTAGCCTCTACAAATGGGCCCCAAGTTCTGGAGGAGGTTATCCATGGAGCAGGCCTCACCGGGCCTCAGCGGCACCGTTGCGTAGTCGGACGTGTTTGAACTAGCTGAGAAGGAGCTGTAGGCGGAGTCTCTCTTGTTGTTGAAGAGGGCGGAGTCGACAGGTGAGTTGTGGGAGTCGGAGTACGGCTGTGTGGTGGGTGTGATGGGGTCCAAGCTCTCCATGGAGCCAAGGGAACTGCTTTGGTCAGTGGAGGAGTACGGTCTGGACAGCTGACTCCACTGCATGGACAAGTCACTAGATAGATAGATAGATAGATAGATAGATAGATGAAGAGAAATGGGGAAAGACAGTTTCAGAATAAGTACAAAAGGTAAAATAAATAATGTATTTAACAAAGTAAAATCACTGTAGTAACTGAAGAGTAGCCTAATACAGAGTTTTGTTAAAAAAAAAAAAAAAAAAAAAATTGGATGTCCACCATTTAAATAGGAAAAAAACAAGGTACTTCGGACAAAAAGACATTCTTGGCTAACAAAATAGTTGTGCCTTTTTACTTTTTTTACTGGGACATCTCTAATTTAGAAATATTGAATGACAAGGGTCAGGTAATGCTTTTCCTCTCTATAGCATTTTGGAATACCAATCTTAAGCTGTACAGCTGGAGAATCTGTTTTATATCAGTCCCAAGCCAAAGAGCCACAGCAGCCCCCATGTGTTTTTAAAGACCCTCAGAGGAAGCCTTTTTAGGCAGAGAGGGATTTCCTCCTCCTCAATTCCTACAGCCTGGAGTCAGATCTCTGAGTCAAGCCTTGATTCCTCTCATCCTCTCCCCTTCTTCCCCTTTCATTGCTTTCTTCCTCTCTTGTTGATTCTTCCTGTCTCATCTCCTTTAACTTCAACTAAAGATTTTCAATTTCCAAAATGGGACATCTGTCTTTTGAAATGTGAATCCTGCTCCAAGAAAAGATTTAAGTTTCATTTTACAGGACGGCAGATAATTTAAGTCCTTGGCTGGTGTGATGACAACACTTTCACAAAGCAAAGCTGAATGACAAACTTGACAAGTGATATAATTTTCCCCCCAACATGAACTGAGAAAAACTTCAGCTCTTCTGCTCATTTTTTCCACCAAAATCACTTTTGCATCCCTGGAGCGTCATACCCGCTCAGCTGGATCATGCCAAATAACTGCAACTTCCTGGGTTCAAATCCGACCTGGGATCATCTGACGCAAGTATTCCCCACCTCCCTGTTTCTTTCTACACTTAACTGCCTATTCAAGACAACATCCCAAAAATAACATATATTTTCTGAGGTATTTTTGTATTCCTGTAATCGTGACCTTTTAAATAAAGCGATGTAATACACAAAAATACAATGAGAGTATCTGTTCTTGGTTCAAATCTGACTCATATGCACCGGCACCAGACATTTTCTTTTTTATTGTGGTATTTCTTTTTCCTATAAAGGGGAGAAAGGGTGGTCCACCCTGCCTTTGTATTGTTGGTTCTTTTATTTCAAGACTGTAGGAAAGTGGGCAGGGAGACAGCGAAGGAGGAGAGACACTGGAAAGAAATTTCTGGAGGGTTTTGATCCTGAACCAGAGGGGGGAAACACATGTGGATCCAGAGGTGGAGGAATTAATCAGCTGACTATCTCTGGGCTGCTTTCCATGGATTTTGAACTAAAATTCATGGAAAAGCTGTATTCTGATGAGTTTCCTTTTTGTTTATACCACTACACTACCACCACTACCACTATACTGATACTAAAAACTGATTCTGTACCAATAACCTGGTCATCCAGAGATTTTGTTTCAGTAATTCTCATTTTTGGGTCATTAATTGCTTTATAACAAAGCACAAATGCCATAAAATAATGTAAAACCTTTATAATATACTGGATTGCATGGGAATAAATATAAACTTGTCTTGGAGGAGCTATGAATCAAAAAGGAGAGGCTGCTCTATGCATTTGACCCGAGCGAAGGGAGGAAGAGAGGAAATGAGACAGAAGCGGGACAGGAAATGACAGTCACCCCTGCCCAATCAGACGGCAATGTGGAACATGTGAGTGTGCAGAGTGACACAGAAAACCATGGAGACACACACACACACACAGTATGCTGCAAAAAAAACTCCATTACCAAGTTTTTTCGTCTCATCTTCAGTGTTAAAATCTTGTTTTCCTTCAAACAAGGTAAAAAAAAAAATATGCGAGTAAAATGAGATAATCCCACTTGAGTCCCACAAAAATATGTTGAAACAAGGCAGAATAAGGCAGATCAACCCACTAGGATCAAGAAAATGACACTTGATTCAAGAAATTTCTGGAAACAAGTTGATTAGCGTTGATTATCTAATCCCACTGGCAGATTATTTTAGCTTCTTTGTAGAAAAATACAATTTTGAAGACTCAATTCAAGCTGAAATGACTTATTTTAGTGAACTTTTGGCAGCGTGGAATAAACAAGATGTCCAGATTGATGGCATTAATCCTCAGTGTGTCAATGAACATAAACACACACACACACACAGACACACATAAGATAACACGCATAAGTGTTTAGATCCCCCCACACACACTTATATGACAAACGCTTACTTGGTAGTGAGTATAGATAAACAAGTTAGTGTTCAAAAGCGCTTTGCCTGACACACATGATCCTTTGTGTAGACACACACACACACACACAAACACACTTGTGGACTGTACAAAATGTCCATCTCATTCACACAAGCACAGTTTATTGAATGTCTTCCTCTCTTTGTCCACATGTTCTGGGAGTCACATGCCATTGTCCAGAGTTATGCCGGGAGCTGCCTCCTCATCAGATGCTGTGTGTGTGTTTGTGTGTGTGTGCGTGTGTGTGTGTGTGGGCGCGCAATATGTACCAGCAGAGGAAGCCGGCCCTGACTAACTGTGGGAAATGAGACACACACACACACCTCTATCTGAGTCTATTGGGACTATTAGAGCTAATAGCGGTGCATTATATCAGCGATGGTTATCGAAAGGAGAACAGAGCGCAGGCAGCTGACGTCACAAGGAGCCGATAAACAAAGACATAAAAGCTATTTTTAAAATGAGTCAATATACACATGCCTACTTCCCCTTTCTCTCTTTCAGGGGAGTACAGTGGATCTCTGTGCGATGGTGAAACAAAGGCTCCCACTGCTGTGTGTTTTTCTTTCGTTCTTTCTCTCTTTCTTCTTTTCCACTGGACACTCGATTGATCTCGAGAACATGGAAGCTTCAGCGGGTCAAATCCAAGACTTTTTAAGACTATTCTCACAGGCAAAATGGATGTGAAAATGAAAACGAAAAAGTGTACACCCACAAGAATTTGCGTGACCAAGCTTATTTATTTCTAGAAAAACTGCACACTAAAACCCCATTTTGAGACTTCTACAACTGAATCTAGGACTTTTATTCCCTTATTTAACTATCTTCAGGACTTTTTACAAGTTTAGATTTTCTAATTTCTAATTTTTGTCTAGACTATGAATCATCTCATTTTGATAAGAAATTTATTTTTAATTCTTAGCGTACACTGTTGCATGTCAGATTCAGATTCAGGAGTTGTTGAATAATACTTAAAATATTTCGCTTTAATTTCCCTTCATACGTATTTGTGGCCGTTCAACAAAATAAGAAATATAATCCTATGGATCAGGTTTAGGCCGAAACGTTCCCAGAGACAGACGGACAGAGCGCAGGTCATCGGGGACATCTGATTGGTTATCGGTTTGGAATGTTTGAATGGAAAACCGAGAATAGACCAATGGGCTTCCTGCGTGGGCGGTGCTGACATGAGAACACGGTGATGTCACCGGTTTCCTGGCGATTGTTGACTTTCGGAGACCAGTCACAGGGACAAACCCCCCCCCCCCAGTGACTATGAAGTCATGGAGTGACTGTGTATGACATACAGTCTGGTTATAAACCTGCTGCTTTTACATAATATTACACCCATCCCATCAGGCCAGATTAGGGAAGTAGGTGTCCCAATCCTCCAGACTGAGATTTGTCCTGTCTCTTAAATCCATTTCTGTTATCTGTTATGGTCAGTGGTGGGAAATCTGTGCGCACACAGGAAGAGACACATCAAAATTGAAGGATGAAATACAAAACTTGCAAAACACAAGCAAGCGAGCGTTCTGTTCAGACAAAACTGGTTCACCAACATTGGCTGGACCTTTTATTCGTCTCCAAATAAGACGATCACAGAGAGAAGCCACTAAGATAAAAAAAAAATTGACACCATGTTAAATCATTTCTGGGTATTCAGGACTTAAAAATTCAGTTGCTTCTCACTGCTAATTTGTAATCTTGCCAACCGTGTGGCTGTAACTAGTTAACCAGATGATAAACCTGTTCAGCTCTGTTTGTCACTGTTCACTGTTTTGTTTTGTTCAAATCCAAAGAACTTTATTTTAAATTCTACCAGAGATCCCAAGCTTTCCAACAATCCCAAACATGAGCTGCTGAATTGCAGGGAAATTAGTCTAAAATGATGCACAAGACATGAAGACCTTTTCTATCTAATGTGATGCTGCAGTTGTTGCATCTTGACTTTGAATATTTCACTCAGTATCAGTGTGATGGAGCTTCAGTGAAGCTGCAACCAGCAGAGACACAATACAGATGAGATTCTGTCCTGCTGTATGGACAAAAAAATCAACATTAATATTACTTAAGGGGAAATTTAAGGGAAAATCTGAGTTCAAGGGCTTACATCCACGCATTACTTTTAGCAGGCCAGAATATTAGATGGGTAGAGACTGTGATATCACACTTATTTAGATATAAGCTGTTTAATAATTCAATTGTTTACATTTTCTCATATTAAAAAAGAGATAAATTAGCAATAAGAGCTTCATTTCACCAAAAATAATCTGCGTGTTGTCTCATTGCTTCGACAAAGCCTTCAGATTGGCACATTGGCTGTCAACTAACATCTGTTTGCAGCTGCATGAATGAATGAATTCTGAACAGATTTTAAATGCTTAAAATGTGTTTGTATGACTCCGATCACGATTGCTTTGATTATTATAAAGGCGATGTATTATAACTGAAAATTGTGCCACTATGCTGTTATTGCCAGAAATTCAGTGAATTCCAAAAAAAAAAAAAAAAAAAAAAAAAAAAAAAAACAGTTGCACTGAACAGCTAAATCTGATTGGACTGAGGAAATCCAAAGCGCTAATGTAAACACACACAAAACTGTTAGTACATGAGAAGCAGGGGTACAGTCCTTTTATGGGACGGGGCAGGGCTGAAACGGGACGTCCCGACAGGAACGCATCACTTTATCATGGACGGGACTCTTACCTGGTGTCGTTGGTGTGCCAGGGTAGTGTGTACGGGCCGGGGTGGAGCTGCATGGCAGATGGAGGGGGAGGAGGGGGAAGGGGAGGGCAGTCGTCGGGGGGGAGGCAGGGTGGAGGAGGAGGAGGTGGAGGAGGAGGAGGGGAAGGGGGAGGGAGGGGGAGCTCCGGTAGTTTTGCCAGGTGCCAGGAGTGAGGCCGGATCAGAGGAACGCTGCGCCTGAGGAGAGAGAGGAGGCGGAGGCAGCGATGAGAGAGGGCAGCAGCTAAATAAATAAATAAAAAATAAAGAATAAGATCTAAATTTTTAGATTAGATTAGATTTTAGATTAGATTGTACTGTACATCTGACGCTAAGGACGCACTGATACCAAGCACAGCATCCACTGTTGAGGAACACGGACTTCACCCAAGCCGCCCATTCGTTTTTTGTTCACCTCCTGCTTTGATTTGTGTGCAAAAGTAGATTTCTGTTTATTTCCCACCCATGAAAACGGAGCGTTTGAAAAAGCCAAGGTCTCCGAGGTGTATGAATCTGAAAAGCACTGGTGTAGCGTTTTCATGTGGACGGGGACCTTTCTGGAAACAATGACATAAGACTGTCATGTGATGTCACGTTGCATATTTACACTTTACTGATAATGTGGCCAAACGGGTGTATTTATGCCCTAATTTTAGGCGTTTTTGTGCTAATTACAATCAGCATACCTGCTCCTGTTTTACCCTCCTTCTGTTCTCCCATTTCTACCATTACTCTCTCATTTTCTGACGCCCACACCAAGACTAATCCAATACATGTTGTGTGTGACGTCTCCATTCCCATGTCACACATTAGGCTTGATTTTTCACGCGCTACCTGCCGACCCATGTCGAATCCAGTTTCCAGAAATGATCTGGTGCATCGTGCCCGGGCCACACTTTGCCAGACTGTAGGAATGTGACAAAATACTCAATCAATTTCAATCAACTTGGTGTGAAACTTTCCAAAATTGAAGTCCAAGCCACATCAGCAAACATCACACAGTTTGAAAAGTGTGTAGAGCGACTTTAGGAAAGAACATGCCGGGGTAACATTGGGCAACTTAATTTATTCTTAATTTGCTAATGCTTGAGAAAATCTCCTTTTTCCCACAGTGTTATGTTGACAGGTATGCAATTAGACAAGCCAGGATGCATGACATTGATCGGGGAACGGTTGCGTCACAGTATTTTCAGCAATACGTGCTGGCATGGAAAGCTGAAGAGTTATTTCCCAGTGTAAAGTGGTGCATTACTGTGCTGGAGAGTAGATTTAAGTGAACAACTGTAGCTCCCACTGGTAAATGTGACTGCACGGATGTGATGCATGGATAAATTAAAGCTGTCAGCACTGTCCTTAAATACAACAGCCTTTTCGTCCAGACGTTTTTTTTTTTTTTTTTTCCACAAACAGAGCTTTTATCCAACGGTGATTTAACAAGGCACCACGAGTGGGAGGACATTCTTATTTTCAAGAGTCCTGAAATATTGAGCCTCCCATAAAATAACTTCAAACCGCTGTGGTGGAACCTCACTAATCCAAATTCCCAAGGAACAGCTTCCCTAAAAAGTAGTCTGGACTTCCAGAGGACGGGCCGTAAAAATCATTTTCGCATGTACTGTGAGCTCCCCGGTCTATTCTTAGGCCAGACATTCCTGTCCATACCATGATATTCCCTTTAGTCCCAGGTACAGACTTCCGATGCAAACACAGGCCGGGCTCAACTCGACCCCCTGCCGAGTGTGTGTGTGTGTGTGAGTGAGAGAGAGCGAGAGAGAGACAGAGAGCGTGGCAGAATGAATGATTTAATGAAAGAAAGAGGAAGAAAAGAGGAAAGCGAGAAATTCCAACTGGCTACGGGCTTGAATTCCCAGTGGATTCTCTGAATGGGCCTTTGTGTGACTAATCGTAACAAGTGCTGAAACAATTAGTCGATTAATCAATTGGCTGCTTATAGTTTAAATCACAAAGTCATCGTTTTGACCATCAAGTAAAAAGAGCAAGATCAAGTATCAAGTAAAAAGACCAAACATTTGCTGGTTAGTTTCACAAAGGTTTGCTTGCTTCCTCTCTGTTTCTTGTCATTATCAAATGAAATCTTTGGCTTTTTTGGTCCGTTAAGGTATTTTAAGACGTTATTTGGTCTGTTGTAACTTCTAAAGGGCTTTTTTCATTATTGTTGACCTTTTAAAAAAATCGATTAATTGAAAATAATATTCAAAAAATGAATCAACAATGAAAAACAAGTGTCAGCTGCAGCCCTGGTAATGACTTCCAGAGTGGCATAGAGAGCCAAGAACACAACCAAGCAGAGACAAAGCTGGCAGGATGGCCCAGCGACAAAAATGTCCAAGGTTGCATTCCCACAACAACTTTATGTCCTGTCCTGTCCTGTCAAAAGGCCCTCGAGGAAGATGCTCGACCCTCTACCTGCTCGCTCTCTCACTGTGAGTCGCTCCAAACCAGAACATCAGCCAAATGCAGAAAATGTAAAACGAGACTATTCCGGGTATTCAGAAGGAAAAAAAAAAAAAACTCAGGAGGTACAGTTTTGGGAGAAGAATGCGGATCCTGGCACGGCAAGGGAAAGGAAAGGACCATTTTGGAGTATTATTGTTTATGATAAAGCAGGAGCTGGAGAACGGCGTCCAAAGTAAACACGCCATGTTTCCTGGTTCTGGCTCCTTGAGAGGGATTTCTATCTGAGCCCGCTGATTGTTCGACTCCGCTGACAATGTCCTTAAATTATCCCCTGAGAAAGTTTATGCAGTGCCTGTGCATGTGTGTGTGTGTGTGTGTGTGTGTGTGTGTGTATATGAGTATGTGTGGGAACTATCCAAACTCGACCAGACAAAATACCATTATTGAACCCACCACAAACATTAGCAGACCCCCTTCTTTCACTGCGAGCTTAGCTGCGAGAGATTGATGAGGGAGACGGAGCGAAACGATAGACAAAAAATAAACTCAACAGCTAAGATGAATCTACAGTTTTGCAACCAAAGAATGTGATATGTCAAGCTACTGTACTTTTTGGAAGTTCATCCAAAGTCCATCCAAGCCACACGGTTAATCGATGCTTTTCGCTTCAAATGCTGAGATCAATGTCCAACGAGGGCGGCCCATGGTCAAAGTATCCCGTAATTCTGGGGATTTAGACAGAGTGGCATCCTCCATGTGAAATCAAAATTACTGAATGGCAGAAAACAAGGACAATGTGGCGTAAAATATGGCAAAAGCTCAATTCTTGCAAGGAATATCTGCCTTCTGGTGCAGGGTTTTGATTTTGTTCTGAGAAGATGCAGGGATGGAGACGAGTGACAGCACCGGACAGGCCTTTCAAAAACATGGGGGGGGAAAGGAAATGAGCAAACTAGAAAAAAAACTTTTGTGGAACATTAGTTTAAAGAAGGCAAAGCAAACAAACAAACAAAAAACCCTCAAGAGACAACAAGATTACAAAAAAAAGGCTAAAAAAAAAAAACCCTAAGAATTCACATAAATTCCTTAATAAATCACAGAAAAACTGTACTTGGAAAATCTAAAATGACATATTTGAACATAATGCTGGATTGATGTCAGAGCTCTTTATGTTTAAATGCACCTAAAATGTAGGCGGGGTGAAATCATTTCAAAAAGTGGGGGGTACATGTCCTCTCTGTCTCCCCTGTCAATTGTGCCAATGGTCTTGTATGCCGAAGACTCACTTTACTATTTCACTAAAACGCTGCTAAGTCAAACGGTTCAGAGAACATTTACAGACACTTCACCACTTCATTTATCAACGGCAAGTACGACTCTATATTTCGCATGTCCCGTCTAAAAGGAAAAGATTGGCCTCATGCACTGGTAGACACTTTCATTTTCACATTGTGGGTCTTCAGCCAGCGCTCTCATCCAAAGAGAGTTCAGCGTCTTGCTCAAGAACATTTCGGCAACTAATGTGGTTCCTGAACGAGGCAGCAGGGTGGCCTGGTGGTTAGAGA
This sequence comes from Myripristis murdjan, assembly GCF_902150065.1. NCBI lineage: Eukaryota > Metazoa > Chordata > Actinopteri > Holocentriformes > Holocentridae > Myripristis > Myripristis murdjan. The sequence continues at coordinate 7,134,104 of NC_043997.1, forward strand.
GACAGCTCTCGCACTGGACGACCCGGGTTCAAGCCTCAGCGCTGGCAGGCAGGCCGAGGTGTTTGCGCAAGAAAGGTGCAATTCTCTGACTGGAAAGTGTGTGTGTGTGTGTGGAGGGGGGGGGGCAAGTTAATCAAAAGGACTTGAGGCAAAAAGGAAAAAAATCAGCCGCAACCTTGCAGCTCCTCCAAAGTGCATAAATCAAAAAGACTCAGAGGAATGAAAATAAGTTCAGCTACTCTTTCCTCTAGAAGAATTGCCAAGGCTTTAACACTAAAAAAAGGAACACGATTGGCCCGGCAAAGTCCTTTGTCAGAGTTACAGGATTGCCTGGTCATACAAACTGGAAACAGCCCTGAGTGTTTCTTCTCCTGGCCACGGTCGAGGAGTCAGTGTCTATCAAAGCCAATGTCAACTGCACAGTCTTCGACACTATAACCCAGTTGGCCGTGTGCCTCAGCTGGCAATAAGACGCAAAGAGGAATCACATGAATGATGTTTTTCAAAGGAGGGGGTGGAAATTCAATGACATACGTGAGATAACGACCAGTCCTGACATAGAAACCGAGGGACTGAGTTAGTTAACCGTAGAGGAATCGTCACTGCAGACACAACCCGTGAGGAAATTCAATAAAATCTGCAAGAAGCCGTGAGATGCTATTTATAATCAATCTCTCTCTCTGTCTCTCTCTCTCTCTCAGAAAGTTAAACAGGTTGTGAGCACGTTAACATGATGAATTAATTGGTCATTTGGGTAAATATGTGGAAAGTAAGTGGAGAAAAGAACTGAAACAAGAGGAGACAAGAGTTGAGAAAAGATAAGGATGAGAAAAAAAAATAGGACAAAGATAAGAAAAATAGATTAAAAGCGTCAAAGGAAATACAAAAGTCCGAGTCTCAAAGAGAGTCCGCAAGTGCCTTGAAATGCAGAGTCAAAACAAGTATAAAAAAAGAAGGGGGTGTTGATAAGAGAAGACAGTAGTCAAAGGCCAAGAAATTATGAATTCGGCGTCTGCAGCTCTGAATGAGCCTCTATGAAAGGATCTGCTGGAATGTCCTACTTATGGTGCAACAGCTGACTGATACTGCAAAGGTCAACGCTCATAATCTGAGTCACACACACACACACACACACACACACACACAGAGTCTCAATACAGTACAGACCCAACACCAGACAGGCAGACAGACAAATAGATTCAGATGACAAACAGCCTCAGAGATAAATGAGGAAACAAACTTCTTGAATGGACGAAAATATCGAAAACAAAGAGGGCAAGAAGTTTGAATGTTTAAAGTTTTGATGAGAAAGAACACAATGTGCTGATGAGTCTCATTTTATTTATTATTTACTGCCCAAAGACGATGACAGATTTCACATTTGTCCCCATACGAATGACAGCAAAGTGGCGAAGATTGAATTTTCCAAATAATCGGATTTATTGAAGGCAACTCTGCTCAGCTGCACGTGACTGATAGTTTTCAATAAATGGGTCAGCGTTATTCAATCTCTTTTCCAGCTTAGACAAATTTCTTTCTTTCTTTTTTTTTTTTTTTTTACTTCTGTCACAAGTTTTAAAGCTTCATTCTTCCATGATTTATGGAAGCCAAATCAGCTCAATTACACATCAATCGCAGTTTTCAACAAACGTTTCAAAGCTCTGATGTTCCCAGCTGACAAACGTCATATTTTTGTGATTCTGACATAAAGCTGTAAAGCCTGAATCTCCACAGTCATCAGATTTATTGTGGGCAACATCTTTGAGAAAGGTAAGCGATAGACGAGCTTTACGCCGCTGATACGACGGAGGAACGTGATGATGCGAGAGTTTCAAACTGACCTGCAGGGCTCCACAAACTGGAGCATCCACGGTGAGATCCGTGTTCCCGAAGATGTAAAAGAGCCTGACGTCCTCTGGGGAAAATGTTCTCTGATTTCCCAACGTTCAGATAACAAGTGGCGTCTTCGCTCCAATCCCCCTTTGCGAGATTTCTCCAAAGCTGCAACGCCGCCTTGTAAAATGTCACAAAAGGCCACGAACCCGGCGACAGGTCCTCGCTGTGAGAGAAGTGAAAGTCTGCTCTGTTCTTTCCCCTCGGAAAAGCCTGTCTCCCGTACGGCGTTAAGACTTGGGAGAGAGTGCAAGTCTAAGGTCCGCCGTCCATCTGAAGTGAAGTGGCTGGCAGGTTTGGCCCAAGCTGCTGCTTCAGAGGGAAAAACCAAGCAGCAAAATCCTCACATCCCCTCTCTTCCTCCTCCTCCTTCCCCTCTCTTCCTCCCTCACCCTCCCTCGCTCCTCTCGCCTGAAGACAAAACATCGCTATTTCTCCCTCTAGCGCTCTGCCTCTCTCTCTCTTTCTCCCTCTCTCTCTCTCTCTCTCTCTCACTCTGTCATTCTTTCCCTGCCTCTCTCGCCCCTTCTCAGGCAGCCAGGATGTGTGACTCAGTGAGAGAGGAAGTATTGTGGAGCGCAGATAAAACACTGGACGGCTGCTAAAATAATACCCAGAGTTCCACACTGTTATTGTTTGACAGAGGGAAAAATGCAGAGGTACTTCCTCCTCGTTCGCTCGTTCATGTGTGTGTGTGTGCGCGTTAAGTGTGTGAGTGTGTGTTTGGAGAGAACGAGAGATAGAAAGAGCAAAGAAAGCAGAGACCGCTGGACAGACAAGGGGGCTTTTTCACATGGGCGCAGAGAGGAGAACAACAAAATGTGGTGAAAGAAGGGGAATGTGAGCGAGGGGACGGGCGGTTTACAGGAGAAAATAGGAGCTGGTAGAATAATTACAGGAGAAACAATGAGCAAAGGTGATGGACGAGTTCAACAAGCAGGAAATAAATCGACTTCGACCACCCTCCTTAGCGCTGAGATTGATTTCTGATTTTTTTTTTTAAGCACTTAAGTACAACAGCTCTGGCCGTTGCCCTTGTTGCTGCTGATTGCTTGAAATATCGACTTATTTAGAAACTGAGACTGTCTTAAGTCAGTCTGCAGGAGAACAGCGGCGAATATGAACGTACAAGAAAGGAGATGAAGGAGAGAGCAAGCAATAAGATGCGAGAGATGAAGAAGAAAAGGGATGAAAGCTTGTTTTGTTGAAGATCTCCTCAAGCCAATCACCATTCCCGCGAACCAGACAGGGCTCAATCCCATGCTAGGTTTGACATCATAAAGTCAAAAATAACTATGAGTGGCATAAGCTGGAAAACGTCTGGCGGAGACGTAATCAAGACGGAAGTATTCGTCCTATTTTTATTCGAGGCGCATGATCGGCCAATCGCCGGCACGGTGAATTTCTCATGACACAACTTTATGGTTTCCCCTCACCTGAGTCCATTTTGATGTTTTGGTGAGGTGCTGAGTGCTGTGGTGGGAGGAGAGGCACAGCACTGAGTGTGTTCTTAACTAATTTTGGTGCCTTGATTTACGCTCAATAATGCTTGCCTATTTGGACCAGGTTGGCTGCACCTGCCTTTAGTCTTATTTTCATTGATTTAGATTAGTCAGTGGAGGTGTGTCCAACGAACACATCTCTGTGTCTGAAATGACAACATAACCCTGGTTTCTGTGTTTTGCTCTGATAGGAATCTCTCAAGATGGAAAACATTTTTCAATACGCTGCATTCTTTATGCATTTTGACACATGGCAGTGGTTCTGATTCAGTCTTAAAAAAAAGGCTTGGAAACGAAACTAAACCAAATACACCAGGGCTCTGCGCTGACTAAATGAAAAAGTTTCTGAGCACAGTGAAAAATGATTTACACACATACATATTTACACTCTGCATGCATGTACATGGACGCACATCTGAGCTATAGCACATACCGCGCCATGCCTTCGAGATGCAGAGTTTCAAATTAAAAGTTTTCCATCTGCGAACCAGCAGGAGGCTATTATTATGAAGCAGCTACAGGAAATGCAGGAAATGTGAGAAGAAAAAAAAAAACAGGTAGCCTTAAACAATCAGTTGTTTCTGTTAGTGGATCTGTGGTCAATGTTAAGTGGCTGTACTGTAAACTTCAAAAATCAAAAATTGTATTTGGCTGAAGTTAATGTTAATGTGTAACAAGAGATTACGGTGGTGTGTGTAGACTTTACACACACAAGAACACTCATCAATTATTTTTTCTGGTTCTCACATATATCTTTCTTGGGGCAAATGCAGGTGAAATTCTGGCACTGCTGGATGGCATATCAATTTGATTTGATTTTTTTTTTTTTTGTTGACTGATGAAGATGTATCAGCACTGAAACTTTCAATTCCCCTGGATTTGCACCTTCGTTAAGAATAAAGGCTAAGAAACACCGTGTTGCTCCAGTGAACTAACTTTTTGCCTTGATTCAAAAAGTGTTGGAGACACAAAGGACAGGATCAAATGTGGATTTTTTTAAATGTATCTATCCTTTGTTTAGCCAGGAAAGCAAAGTAATGCTGTGGAACTCAGCGTTTAGCAAACACGTTGTTTTCTCTATTTAGACCAGAGGGAAAAGTGAGCATAATGACCTTTTATACTCTGCGATTAATCAATTAATTAACTAATTAATTAATAATACAAAAGGAGCATGATAGGGGGAGAAAACAGTTTACAGATTTACATCTTTCTCTCTCTCATCATGCAAACTGCACTGCGCCTTGTCGCGGTGTGCGCTCCCTCTTTTTACAGGGAAAGGCAAGAGGATAACGCATTTTGGATTTTTAGTTCAGTGTCCAATGTTTCATTCAATCTCTGCTCCAACCGCAGCCACTGATAACATATTCATCTTGATTCCCAAATGCACCAGCTGCATCTTATCATGCAGATACTGAACCCTCGCTGTCATTTCCCCCCCCTGTACGGTTAACCGCACTTTGCGTCATAAAGAATAGGGCCCTAAATGTCCTGTAACTCTAGATAACACTTGTATTATCCCCCGAGGGCCGGCGCAATTTGGAGATGAAAGGAAGTATTTTGGTGAATAACGACCACTGCTCGCTACTTTGTAAAAACAAAACCGCACAGTCCAGAGATATCAAGGCCGACGGAGTGCTTGCTCATCTTTTACAGGACGTGTTTGTTTTTTTCTCAGCTGCTGGGAAATGAAAATGTAAACGATGGCGACCGCGGCGTTCCGCAGACATGAGGACAGCGAGGAGTGTCCAACGCTGCCGGAGCGGTGTTGAAGTTTAACCAGCCACACAACAACAGACACTTAATAACACGCAGGCCACACCGGGCTTCAAAGGATTTCCTGCAGACCCATATCTCCCGCAGACTCCGAGACCTGTGTGTGTGTGTGTGTGTGTGTGTGTGTGTGTGTTTGATATATGTGCATGTGTGCAGATTCCTCACATTCCCTGTCTTCCCTTCAAAAGGGTGAAGGGTTAACTGCGCTGGAAAGCCTAAACACCCTCGCCTCCTCCCTCCTGCCCCTTTGTGCTCGCCTGCAATCAGGACCTATTTGTTTGCTTTACGGGTCTCCTGAGCAGTGTGTGTGTGTGTGAGAGAGAGAGAGTGTGTGTGTGTGTGTGTGAGGAATGTCTGCATGCAATCAGACCCCTGTTTGTTTGCCTTGTGGCCCCTCATCACCCTTGATTATGGATTTTTGAGTGGCGTCCACAAAGACACACGCAACATGCATATACTGTATGTTGCTCAGACACACACACACATACCTAGATATATGCAGCACTGCTTACACACACACACACACACACACGCAGTTTTAACATACCAGGTAATCAGTACAGTGAGACTTGGCTCATACCAGAGGCCGATGGCAGGAAGGGTGAAGTCCACTTTAGCCTCTGCAGCACAATGCACTGTTTGTTAATGCTGGCTTCCCTAGACTGTATGTGTGTGTGTGTGTGTGTGTGTGTGTGTGTGAGCAGTTAGTCCTCTATTCCTGCAGTCATTTTTCCATTAAAATGTCAGGCAAAGTATGAGGACATTTTTTGAAAGGTTGCCAAAAAAAAAAAAAAAAAAATCAGTGAAACATGAATTAATGGTTTTCCATCAGCTGAGCGAAAGAAGTCAGAGCTAATTCAGAAAATCAACACGAGTCTTTAAAGACTTTTAAAGATCTGATCAGTGGTGGGAAGCGATTGTTTTTGTTGTGGACCATAATTCACATGAGGACCAAAAAAAAAAAAAAAAAAAAAAAAAAAATCAGGGTTCCTACTCCATGATAAATGTCATATTCCCCGACTTTTTTACGACTTTTCATTGTAAAACACTGAATTTCCATGACTTACATTAAACACATCATGCATTATTTCCTTGACCAAAATTTAAACAAGACTGAAATTCATAAGTCTTATTATTCTGTGAAGCAAGTTACTGATTTTTTTTTTTTTTAAGGCTGACAAAATACCATGATATTCCATGACTTAAAACCTTAAAATGATTTCAATTCCCTGACTTTCCCTGCCTGGAATAGACAAAAGTCCATGACTTTCCAGGAATTCCAGGATCCGTGATGCACCTGGAACAATATTATATATTTATAGGACTTTTCTTTGACATTTTTTTTTCTTTCCTATATATTTTTTTTATGTATTTTTTCCATCAGTGTGTTTTTTTTTTTATTGCTGATTGTATAAAATATAATTAAAAATCCCTAACTTAGTCTTTATTTGACGAACAAGATTCCCTCTTTCCTCTTGCTGAGTGAGTGTTGAAACATGTTGCAATTTTGAGGTTTAAAAAAAAATGCTGTTTCACTCTGATGAATCATAACTTGCATAAAAATAGTCAATGATGTCACTGTGTGTGTGTGTGTGTGTGTGTGTGTGTGTGTGACTCAGGAGGGGGATACTGCAGCCTTTATATCCTCTAATCCTCTAACTATGCAATCGATCCGGCAGCCTATTTGTTCACCCAGCCTGTTGATGTCACTCTGTGTGTGTGTGTGTGTAGGTGTGTGTGCGTGTGTGTGTGCGTGTCCCAGAGAGTGACCAACATCTCGTCGACTTTGACCTCCTTTCTTATTCCTGGCCGCTCGTTTCTTCCTGCTCGACAAAAACAGAATCTCCAAGAATTTTCCATGGAGCTCCACATTATTCTACACGTTCCAGCTGATATCCTCTGACGGTAAAGACAACATGGAGCCGGTCCAAGAGATACGAGATGAGGAAATATGTGAATTAGCGTTGGGCGATGTCTACCAAATTGGCATACGACGATGAAAACGCAACAGCAACAGTTAAATAAGTTATAATCAGTGCCTGTGGTGGAAAACACTGGTTGTAGCTGGGGCTGGGCGATATGGACAAAATCAAATATCTGATAAATGCCAGTGGCTAGATAAATAGATAGATAGATAGATAGATATACTTTATTGATCCCAACCAGGGAAATTCTTGTGTTACAGCAGCATCAGTAGAAACATATAATAAAGTAAAATAAAATAGAATAAAGACTAAATACAGTGGTCCCTCGTTAATCGCGGGAGTTACGTTCTAAAAATAACCCGCAATAGGCGAAATCCGCGAAGTAGTCAGCTTTATTTTTTACAATTATTCTAGATGTTTTAAGGCTGTAAAACCCCTCACTACACACTTTATACACTTTTCTCAGACAGGCATTAACATTTTCTCACTTTTCTCTCTTGTTTAAACTCTCAAAGTTCAAACCTTCGTAGAAAAATAAGTCCAGGAAAAAAAAAAGCATGCAAAATTGCACTAAAAAAAATCTGCGACACTGCGAGGCCGCGAAAGGTGAACCGTATTATAGCGAGGGACAACTGTATATACAATAAAGACTATAAAGACTAAAAACTAAAAATATACAATAAGGGCTAACCTATAGGCAAATTATAGAGCAGCTAGAACAGTCAGGCACATTCTTACGCAATATCACGATATTTCAATATTTAAAATCCGAGACGATACCTAGTGTATCACGATATCAATATAATATTGATAAATTGCCCAGTCCTGGTTGTAGCCGCTTTAGATGTGCAGTCGATCCAATTTGTCATGTGATTGGAAAGTGATAGGAACATAATAATGTTGATAGACTTGCTGCATTCTCCTTTCGTCCCAGAAACTGCCTGAGATGTTTGATGCTTTTGGTGTAAATCATGGTGTTTAAGCGAAATTCATGGTGAGAAATATCCAAAGCATCAGTGGTGAAACAGACTCTCTGTCTCGGAAAATGGATGCATAAATGCTTCTGTTTTCATCTGGGCTTTGTTCACTCTGCTGTCCGGCATATCAAGACTCTCCGACCAGATTATTGTGAGTTAGGAGCTGGGTTAAGTCAGGACATCTGATTGCAGTTTACATGTGCTCCCCATTAATCTTTCACCAGACATAACACTGACACAGCATTGGTAAGCATTCTTCAACAACCATGAGAGTTAAATATCTGCTGGTATTTGACTGCAGTAGAAGTAGAAGTACTGTTCCTCTGCTGGTATGTGACTGCAGTAGAAGTAGAAGTACTGTTCCTCTGCTGGTATCTGACTGCAGTAGAAGTAGAAGTACTGTTCCTCTGCTGGTATCTGACTGCAGTACAAGTAGAAGTACTGTTCCTCTGCTGGTATTTGACTGCAGTAGAAGTAGAAGTAGTGCAGTAAAAAATTTACTGCAGTAAAAGTAAAAAGTGTCTCATTTAAAATGTCCTGGCAGTAAAAGTGACTCAGTACATGGTCCTCACTTCCATCAACCATCTGCAGTTTTTCATCAAGCAGCTTTTAATGTGAAATTTGGAAGTGACAAAATGTAGAACCAACAAATTGGAAGCGGGTTCGTCTTCTCATCTTTGCTAACTGAGCTTTTATTGTGAAAGGTTCCACAATCTGTCATCGATCATTTGTTCTCTGTAATGGATCTGATTAAAAATGTAGTGAAGGAGCAAAAATCTACCGAAGTAAAAGTAAAATTACTAACTATGAAATATTCTACAGTTTCATTGTATGTACACAATGAAACTGTATTCTATTCTAATCCAAATAGTACACAAAAAGCTACTCAGTTACAGTAATATGGGTAAATGTAATTAGTTACTTCCACCTGTGGTGTTTATCTGCTCTCTCTCCTCGCACACAGACACAGAAAAAGCCGTTCAAAAATCCAAATAAACGAACACAGTGATCGGGTTTCTCCAGGAGAAATCTACCTGTGTCAACCGGATTTCTCTTAAACCCAATTCCCAAATTATGGAAACTTTCTTGTTTCTTGCTTCCATGGCATTTCAGAAACTGGTTTAAGTGCTGAATGAGAGAACTAAGCCCATTACTGAAGAGCATGTAGTGGATGTTTTCATCACCACAGACAGATATGGAGTGGCTACGGTGACAGTTTGACATTTAAACATCAACTTTTGTAAAACAAATAAATTCAACAGTGAATGAGGCTGAAATCACACTGGGAAGATACATAAGGCTCTGTGGCAAAAGAGCATTTTAATCTGAAATTTTTAAACATGACACAGACTTGATGTGTCTTGACCCCGCTGATCTGAGCTCCCCTTCCTTCCCACACCACAGAAACATGTTCTCAATGTGTGTGTGTGTGTGTGTGTGTGTGTGTTTGTGTAGGGGGGCTGACCAGTGTCATGTATCATGGAGTCGCAGTTTAATGGGCCAGTTAATAAAAACCAGGCCACAGGGGAAAGAGAGAGAGATAACTGTAGCAGACCACACGCATGGAGGACAGCTCCGACACACACACACACACACACACACACACACACACACACACACACACACACACACACCTATCAGTGACTGGCAATAACAGTCAAATGATGAAAGAAAAAGAAAGCAAAAGGCAAAAATTCCCCATTTAGAGCGGGAAAGATGGGATTATGGGATTTCAAACCGGCAACCCTCATCCTGCTGAGCTCAGCAACCAGCAGATCAGTAACTGACTGACTGACTCACACACACACACACACACACACACACACACACACACACACACACACAGTTTCTCTTTTTTCTGTCTATACATCAGTGTTTCATCCCAAACAACATCGAGACAAAATGTTCTCATCCCAGCCTCTAATCAGAGCCAGAATGGTGTACGTATACATGTGTATGTGTGTGTGTGTGTGTGTGTGTGTGTGTGTGTGTGTGTGTGTGAGGAAGAGGTCTTGAGGAATGGCAGGAATGTCTATTGTTGGGTTTGGGAAGGAGGGATGGGGGAGTCAGACTATTGTGTTTCATGGTTCTTGGCACCGCAGACCTCAAGTCCTGCCTGCGGTCACAACCTAAACAACGGGGCGAGTGTGTGTGTGTGTGTGTGTGTGTGTGTGTGTGTGTGAGACAGAGAGCACATTTTGCCCATCCATCTGTCTGCGGTAAAAATTCTAAACAACGAAACAAATGCGTGTGATTGTGTGTGTATGTGCACGTTCTTGCCCAGCCATCTGTCTCAAGTGTGTGTGTGTGTGTGTGTGTGTGTGTGTGTGACCCGCTTTCTAACAGTGTCCAGCGCCTCAATATGAAAATGAAATTAAAAACAATAATAATAAAAAAGCAGGGGGTCAGTGTGTGAGGCAGAACTGCAGGTTTGATGCTTCCAGGAAAAGTTTGAGCTCAACAAGAACCAACAAACTGAAACTGAGTAGAGTAAAATAGAAACTCAACAGAACAGAACACAGTCAAAGAGAGCAACTAAAAAGAGATGAGAACGGACAGCTAGAACAAAAGAAAATAGTACAGAATGGAGTGAAAGAGAATATTACAGAACAGACTAAACGAGAACTGAACAGAATAAAACAGGCCAGAATATGAAAACAGAACACAGAATAGAATCGCAGAGAACAGAAAAGACAGACTGAGTAGAACAGAACACAATAGAACAGTCACAGAGTCGAACGGAACCGAAGAGACAAATAGAATAGCATAGAATAGAGTAGGATAGATAGATAGAGGGTAAGTACGTACTTGTACTTACCCTCTACTTATTTGTACTTTTTGTATATTGTTGTATATTGTATACAGGTTGTTCACTGTATATAGGAATGTCATATATTCTTTCTATTTTATCGTTATTTTTATTTTATTTTATTTTTATTATTATTTTTATTATTATTATCGTTATTATTATTATTATTATTATTATTATTATTATTATTTATTTTTTTTACTTGCACAGTGCTGGAGTTGTTGCAATTACATTTCACTGCTGCTGTACCTGTACATTCATGCACGTGACTTATAAATCTTGAATCTTGAATCTTGAAATGAATAGAACAGAACCGAATAGAATAGTCGAATGTAATAATACGGAACAAAAAAGAATGGAATGGAACTGGGCAGGGCAGGACAGAGGAGAACACGACAGAACAAAGCTGGACAGAACATAATGGAACAGGACTAAACAGAACAGAACGTAATGCAACCGAAGTGAACAGAACATCACATCAGATAACGGAACAAGCAGGACAGAACATAATGGAATAGATCTAAACAGAACAAAGGAGGACAGAACATAATGGAATAGATCTAAACAGAACAAAGCAGGACAGAACATAATGGAATAGATCTAAACAGAACAAAGGAAGACAGAACATAATGGAACAGAACTAAGCAGAACAGAATGTAATGGAACAGGACTGAACAGAACATCACATAATGGAACAAAGCAGGACAGAACATAATGAAATAGATCTAAACAGAACAAAGGAAGACAGAACATAATGGAATAGATCTAAACAGAACAAAGGAGGACAGAACATAATGGAATAGATCTAAACAGAACAAAGGAAGACAGAACATAATGGAATAGATGTAAACAGAACCAAGCAGGACAGGACATAATGGAATAGATCTAAACAGAACAGAATGTAATGGAACAGGACTGAACAGAACATCACATAACAGAACAAAGCAGGACAGAACAGAGGAGAACTGAATGTGATAGAACAGAACTGAACAGAACAGAACAGACCTTACGACAGCAGGACAGAACAGAACACAATAAAGCAGAGCAGGACAGAACAGAACAGAACCTAAAACCTCTTTCCAGACAAAAACCTCCAACATCATCATTGTCTCGTTTTCTCCTCACTTTCTTTCTCGCTCCTTTCTCCCCCCCGTTCTTTCATCCCTCCTCCTCTTCCTCCTTCGGCAAAATAAATGTTTGTCTGATCTGTAACGGAGATGAAAGGCCGAGACGAACGCGAAGGAGCGTTTTTGTACAGTTCTGTTTAGCGCCCTGTCAGAACATCAGACACGTTCTCCGCCCGCCTTGTAATCAGCGCGTTAACGTGTCGCTGCTGCGGGCGCGAGGCCGCCGTCCTGCCACGCAGTCCCAGTGACACAGTGACATCTTGTCGGCTATTTCAGACGCATTTCTGAGGTTGTGGGATATTTCCTGCATCGTTGCCCTATAATTTGATGTTTCTCTTTTCACCCGCAGCTGTTTAGATTCGCTACTGGAATTGAAAAAGGTTTCCTTCCACCAGCCAAGACAAAAAGTGACACCCACTCATAATGTGACTGATACCGTAAAAATACACCGCTGCAGAGTAAATTAAGCTGCATTATAGGCTGACAAGCTGATAAAAGGCTGAAAGCTGCATGTTTTACAGTCACTGAATGATAAGTTCAACGCACATATTTTCTTTACATCAATAAAACTCTTCAGTAGTTTGGAACAGGGCTGAATGATATGGACAAAATATCATGGTAACATGTACAATAACAGTACAACAATTAGTTAAGGTTAGATAATGCCATAATGGTTAATTAACTATTAGTTAATGATTATTATGGCATTTACTAATGTTAATAATATCCACAATAACCCTTAAATAACATATAAATTAATACCTTAGCATGAACAGCATTAGTACATGATTCTTAGACACATTAGTTAACGGCTAGTTAACTGTTACTTAATGTTTATTACCTGTTACTTAATGTTTATTACCTGTTACTTAATGTGTATTACGGCATTAACTAACGTTAACTGTTGTACTCTTATTGTAAAGTGTTACCAATATCATATTTTCATATTTATGCAAAATATCTCAATAGTGATATTTGTCAACAGTTAAAATTGATTACATTTTCTTAAAAAAACAAAAAAAAAAAACAGCATTATACCAAATGGACGTTGAAAAGTTACTTTAAAGCATTTTATTAATCAGAAATGACTAATCACTGTCCTACGCTAACCCTAACCCTAAACTTGATAGTCCATATCGTTGTTGCCTTTTGAGATATTAATATCATGCATGGTCATATCTAGATAATGATATAATGATACAGTGTTTAGTCGTAGTTTGGAATGACTTGATTTTAAAGCAAAACTGAACGATGCCACATACGCTGGTGAAATATCCTCATCAGTTGCTCCCCTGGGCTGCTAATCCACATTCACCTCCATTGCAAAACAGCTCCCAAAATAACACTTTCACCACATAAACCAACACCAACAAAGTGGATTATGCCAATATGAAAAGCAACAAGTCCCGGTACCCATTTTTTGAGAAAATTTAACTTATCTTTCCTTTTATTTTTCTATTTGAATTACAAAGTAGATCCAGCAGGTAGCGCCTGAAGGACTTCCGCATAGTAGCCTTACACCAGGAAGAAACAATGTGATAGTACCTTCACAAATAAGTAATAATTACACCTAAAAAATGGGTACTGGGACTTGCTGCTTTTTATATTAACAAAATCTGCATTGCTGGCATTCATTTATGTGCTGAAAGTGATATTTTGGCAGCTGTATTGCTATGGAAGTGAATGGAGAGACAGATTCAGCTGTGGAAAGGATCATTTCAACATAACCAAAAGAATTTGAGTGATTTTACAGGTGGAAAAAAATAAACTCAGAGCCACCTACATGCAATTTTGCCAAATGAAAGTAGATTTAGTGTGAGATTTTGTTGCTAATAAGAAAAAAATAATCGTATTCGATGCTCTTATTACGCTCTTATTTAAAATCATGCACTTTCATGCAGGGGTCATATTTGGGAATGGTTTGAGCGCACACACACACACACACACACACACACACACACCTGCAACTCAAGAGCCCCTTCCTGTTCTGTCAACAGCTGTAAATAAACTGTTTAGTCTCTGAGAGCGTCCCATTGAAACCACTTCTTGTCACACTCACACAAAACAATCTGCTAATGCATCAGGCCTGAGCTGGACAGGAAGCAGGGAGGGGAAACTTTGGGGAGTAACAGGAAATGATGCAAAGGCTGAGGAATGTCCACTGCTGCCTGCTGAGAGGACCTGGCACACACACACACACACACACACACACACACACACACACACATTACGTATATATATGTACATATGCACAGTGTCCTACTACTGTTTGATCTGACAAAAGGTTTCTGAAAACAGGAAGTACTAAACAAGATACATTTCCAGGTCAAGACAACAAAACATCCCACGCATTCTTTCCCTTGGGGAAAAATATTGGAAAAATCATCGCTGGACTAAAAACACACCCCAGAAAAAGCAGCGCGGGGGCAAAAATATGCCTTCCGTTGTCCAAACTTGGACAAACTGTCCAAAAAAAAAAAAAAAGAGAAAAAATCTGGGGGCTGAAGTATTAAGATACTAAGCACTAATTGTTTGGGAAATATGAAATCTCTATAGTGTCATGAGGCCATTTTTGGGGAAAAAAAATATTGAAATTCAATGAATGAATCATATAAATATAAAAATGGTACAATGCACATCATGGGGCATAAAAATGAATCGTGATATCAACATTTTATTCTGCGGTTGTAATCACAAATGAGACAGCTAATCAATCTCAATTTCACAAACTGTCCACTGAAATTATATTATTTGTAATGACGACAATTTTTAAAAATTTTTACATTCTAGCAAGCCAATGCCAGCTCTGTTTGTGGCTCAGAAATAAATACACTCGGAAAAACAAAATTTACAAAACAACAGTGTCTGAATCGCTTCACAAACTCTGTGCCACCCAGTTACTGACATCCAGCTCAAACAGTTACCTCTCACTGCCACTTGGGGTCGCCAAAGTGTGCAGAGCGAAGTTTGCTTTTGCATCTTTAAAATAAAAATCAAAGTCCCAAAATACAGTTTGAAAGGTACAATCTTCTTGCATTTTTCATGCCGCTGGTTTGTTGTGTGGTTTCACCTTTAAATGCCAGGTATCTCATTTTGGAGCAAAAATACAGAAGATAACAGCAGCTGGGGTCTTTTATACCATCCGTTAGCTTGTTAAAATGCCTCCGAAGCTTTACTCCTGAAATAAAATTAAATTGCACCCAAACAGACCAACCATAGGCTGTGTAACCCCACTGTTGAACGGGTGGGCAGGCCAGTAAATTCCTGTGGTTTGCCAAATTCGGCCCACAGGCCTCGCTTCGGTCTGCCCAGAGCACAGAGGGGACAGGACATCCCAGCGAGTTTGCATTGTGCATCACATTGTGAGAGTCACCGCTGACTTGACCAATGGATAAAAAGAGGAGACGCAATAAATAGGTACAAGCGAGACCAAAAACAAAGTGCTTCTAACAATACCTCGCCTCAAAATAAGGAAAAGACAGAAATAAAGAACCAAAGTACGAAAGAACAAGACAAACAAGCAAACAAATAAACTAACAAAAGTAGCACCCACTTTTTATAGCCAAAGCCAATTCTCTTTTAAGAATTAAATCCACTCCTTTCTCCAAACAGAGAGCTTTTACATTGAGGAGTTTTACAATCCTTCAAGGACCAAGGAGACACGAGAATCAGGTGGTTTGATTTCTGACATCTTACACATTCATGACACAAATTCATGAGTTATGGAAACCGGTCAGGTACATTATGTTATTTTCGATATTCGGTACTGCCGTTTGTATCAAAGCATATCTACTAGCAGAACAAGTTACACAAAAGAACCATTTTCTTGCCTTTCATACCAAACTCCTTGTTAAAGTTGAACAAATCGTCCACTCTGCCCGCCAACCCCCCGTTTCCTTCCTCTACATTTACATCATGTAATCAAATCCACCCTTTACACTTTCCCTTCCCTCCTCCCACAGTTAAAGAGGCCATTTATTCAAAAATGGCCAGACAGTAAAACACTGCACAGGAGAACCCTACTGACTAACTTCAAAATGTTGCCAAGACAAGCGTCCTGGGTCTAACAAATCCCTTCAACGGTTCTCGATCAGAGTTGAGGCTGACAGGGTTTCAATTGAGCTTGGGCAGTGGAGGCACGCATGCTTTCCCCCCCTCACTTACACACACGTGCACGCACATACGCAAACATGCAAGATGGTGGAGATGTTGTGCAGTGTCTGGCAAGTGTCCATCTTGGAAAGACCAGGGAGCTGTAGTGAGGAGCGACGGGGCCAAAGGGACAACGCCTCGCACGAGCAGACTCTAGGTTTTAGCTACACAAACATTTATCGCAATAATCTAATTGGCTGAGTGGAATCTCAATGGGCAGAGCCAACAAACCACAGCTTCCCTAGTTTAGTAACGCTGAAAACTAGGGCTCTTGTTACGGACTGAAAAAAATCTTGCACAGCCAGATCTCAGACTGTGCAACTTCTTGTAGGAAAATGAGACCTTGATGATCCAGGCTCTTCTGGATTTGCACCTCTAGTTTGTTATTCCTCTAAAGCATAAGCACTTTTCCTGAACTCACTTAACTATGCTAAAAAAAAAAAAAAAAGATTGATTAAAACTTTGACTAAAACTTGAATCAGTTTCGTCGGAAGTTTGCTCTTGACAAATTCAGGTGATGAGGGCTTCTTCAACATAGGAACGCAACGGTGTATTAACCAACAGTCTACGGTGCAAGTCAATTTATCAAATCACCGTGTCACATTTATCATGGAAAAGAGTCAATAATGCATGTATAAATTGATATATGAAACCTTCTAATGGAGGTTTTGGTGTCATATCGTCCATTCATGAGGGCCATGATTCTCATGGAGCAAAGTCAATGATGTTGCTAAAATTTTATTTGTTTAAGGAACGACTACATCCACAGACTCTCTGCCCTTTTCTAACAAACTTCTCACCTTGGGAATTGAGTAAGTAAGACCCTGTCTAACCCTCCAATTTCAAATTAGCCATTTTAGTATTTAACTATCTGGGTAAGCAAGTTAGTTAGCTTGCTGACTTCCAAATACCATGATCAGGAGTGAAAGGAAAAACAAGTCATTGGTATTTTTATTCATATTTTGAGCAGATTTTCCTATTTGCTGGTGAGGTTCGCCAATTTGCTAATGTAACACTGAACAAAGAGGTTTAAGCTAACGAGTCAGATTATTTCTGCATCTGATAAGACTGACTTTATGTGACTAAAACTGAACGAAACGGGGCCACCACGCACTGAAAATTATAACTCACACTAATTTACTGCCATGTCTCAGTTGGGTTGACCTCTATCAGGCACCAACTGCATTTGATGTGCACACTAACACCCCTTTCTTTGTTTAACTGAGACCTTCCTCACGTTCACACACACACACACACACACACACACACACCGTGCTGTGCATTTGCTCAGGTTTTACATTCATAATAAAGACTTATTGAGCCCGATATAGGAACAGAGGCTTCTATCCATCCACATGCCACCACACCAGCCAATCCCCTTGTGTTATTAAAAGAGGTGGTAACGAGTCCTGGCCATCGACTAAGGCCCCTTTTCCACTGTAAAAAACTATACAACTGGTGCCAACTGTGCAAATGGGAGCATTTCATCATCCCTTGTGCTGGCCGAGTGTGTGTGTGTGTGTGTGTGTGTGTGTGTGTGTGTGTGTGTGTGTGTGTGTGTGTGTTGTCTGGCAGCAGACCGGTTCCTTGTTGCTTCAGTAAGAACTATTAACAGGCTGGCGCAGGCTGTGACGCGATTGGCAGAGAGTCAGGGTCAAAGTTCAACAAGGTCCCGCCCAGTAACCAAGCCGAGATTGGCCATTAGTGTCAGTTACCTGTCCGTCAAAGTGACTTTAATTCATACGATAGTGGAAATGGTTACAGGGCTCCTGCCAAAATGTAACTCTTTGCTTTATAAAAAGCAGCAATAAGACTTTTTTCAGCAAAGTATTCATGATGTTGCTGGGTGAAAACCTTGTACCTCCAGTTTTGGTGATATTCGTGTTTTCACTGCAGCTGAAACCAAACATTTACCAAAGAATTAGGAGTGACCCCATTCGCTTCTGTGGCTGTAAATTGAAGGTCATTACATGGAAACATTGGTAGGATTACTTCAGAAAACTTGCTAAAGTGGGGGATAGAAACATACCAACAAGATTTTGTTTGGCAGAAACTGTGATAACCTTCCATAAGAGTCATACAGGCTTTCAAATTAAGAGTCCTTGATAGCTGTTGCTCCTAAAGTAACCAGATCGGTAACTGCTCAGGTATGGTGTTGTAAATTTTGATAAATAAAGACTCAGACTACATTATCTTCCAAGGATGAGGCCTTAACATACATATACTCCATAAATAAAACTTATATACATTATATGTGTATGATTCACTTCAGGACTTGCTTGAGAGGCTACGTCTGGCCACAGTCTATAAAAATTAAAACACTGCAGAAGACTAAAAGTACAGGAAAAAACATTTGAAAGTTAAATGATTACAATTTCTTCACAGAAAATCAACTTTACATATTGCATTAAAGCAATTAGCATAATGCATGATTAAAAATAAAAATTGGTTTTGAACTGTGTCCTATAATTATATGACTTGGTTGAAGAGTTCAACTTTTATCTTGATAATGTGAGGTTTATTTCCAGGGGCACGCACACCCAATCCAGCAACGTATGTAACTGCAAGTGGAAAGATCAGTCGTCGGTTCTGTATTTGCATAAAGCCAACTCACGTTCATTGTTATGCAAATGAATCAGTCTGACGGAACGGGCTCAGCTGACGATAAGTCTGGCCAAACTGCAAAACTACTGTAATGCTTTGAAGATGAAACCTGAGACCAGATTCAGCCACCGCATGTGTACTTCTCGCCTCAAATTTGTTCAGAAGTAGATTTTATCGTACTGTTTGGTCCGAAAATTATTAAGTTGACCATCGAGCTTCTTGAAAACGAAGTGGCAACCTCCTCCTCGCAGTGCGTCTATCCGATCGGCTGCAGTCTTGCCGTGCCTCGGCTCGTTTTCAGCCGCCCATCTGCCGGACCGATTGGGGTTCCGCTGCGTCTTCCCTTTCAGATTTGGTGTGGCGCTTTTATTTTCAAAACGCAAGGTTCATTTCCACCGGCCCAGCCAGGGAGCCGAGCCCAGCCACGGAGGCGGTCTGCAGGTCTGCAGCTGGACCTCGCTCAGCTGGCCTCAAAATCCAAGTCACCACTTCTAGTTCCTTTATGGTTTCTATGAGGATCACGTTTCCTTCACAGGTTGAGGAAACTCCGGCCTCTTTGAGCTTATGTAACCCTTTCCAAACCATGGGATACCCTTAAAACTGCTCTGTTACCAAGCTTAGGGCAGGTTTCATTTGTTACTGGGAGGCATCGTTTTCTCCCACTAACAAAAACATGTTCGTCACATGAAAACAGTTTGGTGTTAAATGCATTTGGTTCTTGAAGATGTTGAAATAACACAATCAGAGAGTGAGAGCTGATTCTCTTTAACGTGTAGCACATACAGACACAAGCACACACATGTTGGGAAACCCCTAAGAGTCAGACACACAGTACATACCAGACAATGACACACACACACACACACACACACACACACACACACACAGGGCTTAGAGGGTGTGATGTTTCTAACCAGTAGCGTTCCTACGGGCAACCATGTGTGTTTATGTCTGTCTGTGTGTGAGTCAGTGTGTGTCCCATGTGTTTTCTGCTTGTGTGCCTGTGAGTGTGTGTGCTTATGTGTGTGTGTGTGTGTGTGTGTCTAACAGCATTAGACAGGGTCTTCCCTCTGCAGAAAGCCAGCTACATCCGACTGCTGGACGGCTGATCTGATTTCAAAGCCAGGACGAGCCCCGCTCCTGCCAGCAGCTGTCTCCAGCGATCACAAAAGACAAAATAATCATTGTCAAACCTGCAGAAATCTTCCAAAGCGGGTTTACATCTCTGTCCAATTGGAGTATTATGGAAAGTATCAGTGACAGTGTGAGAGAGGAGCGGAGAAGTGAGAAGGGAAGTAATAAAACAGTGCAGACAGTGGGGAGGAAAAAGTGGAAGTTTTCGTCTCTCTCCCAGAGAAACATATTCATCACAAACGAGGACAAATCCTCTCGTGTCCATCAGTTTCTTAATCTGCTGCATTTCCATCTACAACCACTAAGTGGCGACAGCACCAGACAAGGAATCTGGAGTTTATTGATTAAATAAAGCTGAAAGGCTTCGGGTGATATCGGGGCAGTCTAGATGTAATAAATCTGGATTGATCAGGCATCTGAAGAGACTTGAAAAATGAGTTTCAGGTGATGAGAAAGTAGTAAAAATGCCTCCCTGAGATCAGAGCCGCAGTTCCCGATCATAACTTAAAGCATGAGTGAAGATGCCGTTAAACTGATCCCAGATCTGCCTCGCCCGACACCCTGTAAATCTCTGTCTGTGACGCCAGAAGGACTTGGCACCCAGAGTGGAAATCTTCCTGCCTTTAGTTCTGCATCCCGGGGCCAAGATGCCAGCGACGGGGCGGGAAGGGCTGGGCGAGGAATGGGAACGCGTAACAGTTTCCCTTCCTCGACCGAAATACCAGCGAGCCTTTGAGCAAGGCACGCCCAAGTGCCACATGGTTGCAGATAATGACTATTTTCATCTGTAATTTTTTAAAATTAGTGTTTAAAGTGTGAAAAATAAATCGGGAAGGGATGTCTTCAAGTGTCTTTCTTAGTCGGACCAGCAGCCCAAAAAAAAAAAAAAAAAACCCAAAGTATTCATTTTATAAAGATATGAACAAAGGAAAGGGATCTTGACATAATTAAAAAGAGAAACAAATAAGACCATTCATTGATTATCAAATTTATATTTAACTAATTTCCTGTCGATCTGTTTATCAGTTCACGGGCTAATCCTTTCAATACTGGCTACGACTGGACGGCACGGATAAAAAAAAAAAGGTTTATTTCAGCGTCGACACGTCACTGCTGTCATGTGAAAATCTCATCACTGTAACTAGAGCAAGTCTCATATCAGCTGAAGGATTTTTCAGAAGCTTCGTGGATACGCTCAGAAATTCAAGACTAAAAGCCAGACAGTCGGTCTCTGTGCCTGAGAGGAGAATGTGAGGTTTTTACCAGCCAGGCCATGTCTGCAAACACAATGCAGAGATCACATGAATCAAACTGATGACCGTCCTACAAAATAAAAGTATGATTCGGTAATTTTCTAAAAAAAAAAAAAAAAAAAAAATTGGTTTGAGAGCTCATTTTGTGAGATGTTTTTATGAATAATTTTGACGACTGAGATCATTATTTCAGCAAAACACAATTTTTGTTTAAAGACGCTCAACAAGAATATTAAATTAATGCCCAAAGCTTGCAAGGTGAAGGTGAAGCAAGGTGTGTGTGTGTGTGTGTGTGTGTGTGTGTGTGTGTGTGTGTGTGTGTGTGTGTGTGTGTGTGTGTGTCTCAGAGGTGAACTGGCATCCCACTGGCAATTTTTTCCTGACGTGCGAACGCCTCTTATCGTCCAAAACAAACAGCTCAGAACCTTTCGCGCACACACACACACAC
This sequence comes from Myripristis murdjan, assembly GCF_902150065.1. Taxonomy (NCBI): domain Eukaryota; kingdom Metazoa; phylum Chordata; class Actinopteri; order Holocentriformes; family Holocentridae; genus Myripristis; species Myripristis murdjan. The sequence goes on from NC_043997.1 coordinate 7,155,701, forward strand.
ACACACATACACACACACACACACACACACACACACACACACACACACACACACACACAGAGCATACCTCACTCCTCCTCCCTCCTCATCAGACTTTATCAGCTTCCTGTCTGACACCCTGGAGGTCGAAGGTCACTTCCTGTGAAACATTCCCCACGTCTGAGAACGCTGCTTTGTTGTGTGTTTTATCTGTGTGTGTGTGTGTGTGTGTGTGTGTGTCAGGAACAGAGCGCTCGTCTCCTCCCTCACCTTCCTTCCCTCGCGGCTTCGTGAGGCAGTGACGGTGAGAGCGAGCGAAACGACGGCGAGCGGCTTCCAAACACACTTCCATGTTTGGGATTAAAAAAAAAAAAAAAGTCACTGCAACATGACTTTGAAGTCACGCAACTATTCGCAAGGAAAATGAGTGTGTGTGTGTGTGTGTGTGTGTGTGTGTGTGTGTCCGTATGTGTGTCAGTTTGTGCGTCAGTGATAGCGTGAATGTGTCCTTTGTCCATCTATTTGTGTATCAGTGATTGTGTGTGTTTGTGTGTGTGTGTATCCAGGAATCCAGTTCTATTTCAAACGCCAAATTTCCAGACTTTTCCGTGACTTTCCGTGACTTTTCGTGACTAAAATGTTGAATTTCCACGACCTAAAGAAACCCAATTTGACTCGTTTTCCCTTCACCAAAATTTTAAACCCGCTTCAGCCTCAGAAGTCTGATCAAACTTTATTATTTTGTTTTAATCTGCAAAAATTTCTCTCTTTAATCCCCTGTTTGGAAAAGACTTTCAAAAATTCAATGACTTTTCAGGAAATTTCATGACGTTTGGGAACCCTGGGTGTGAGTGAGCGTGTGTTTGTATGTGAAAACCTGCAGGTGAAATGAATATGAATGTGAGCATGTGTGTGTGTGTGTGTGTGAGCGTGTGTGTGTGTGTGCGTTTTCGCTTGTGTGCATCTATGCTTTTTGTTTGTATGCCAGTGTGAGTTTCTACATTTTTATCAGGACTATGAATTCATTAGTGAGCGATTCAATTAAAGAACTTTTTTTTTTGTTTCTTTTTTGGAACAATTCAGTTGCGTTCAAGTTTGTAAATCGCTCATTAAGTCCACAATTTTAAGAAAAAAGTCCTTTAAATAAACGTGCAATCATACGTACAACTACCCTTTTTCTGAAATGTGGAAATAATTCAACAACATAACTGCTTCTTTAATTCCAAAAAATGAATCCTGCACTTCTTGTTAGTTGTTAGTTTCCATGAATAATGAATTATTTGAATATGAAGCACTTTATATCCATTTTATATCTGCTCCTTTCTGCAGATTGATTCAGCTGAGTCAGCAGAATTTAATCAATGCCATGAATGAAACGTTCCAGGCTGTCGATGTCATTGCCCACATATGTGTGTGTGTGTGTATGTGTGTGTTTTTACCTCCTGACGGTGATCTTCAGGATCCTGTACGAGCCCTTGATCAGGATGAGAGCTTCCTGCCTGCTGCCGTAGAGGGCGGAGCCATTTATGTTAATGAGCTCGTCGCCCACCTTCAGCTTCTTACACTGAGCCGCCTTCCCTCCGTCCTCGATCTGGATCACACACACACACACAGAGAGAGAGAGAGAGAGAGAGAGAGAGAGAGCTGGTTGAGAAAAATGTTGGACGGGGAATAAAAGGACATTTGGACGACAAAGAGGAACAAAACATCTTTAAAATAAAGGAGGGGGAGAAAAAAAAAAGAAAAAGTCAGTCGGGAACACTCTGACACAGCCAAGCCGACTCCTTTAAAACCCGTTTTGGGAGACATTTTTGTAAAAAGGCTCCCCGTCGCCATGGTAACGATGCCCAGAAGAAGATCTCCAAAACACTCTGTACCAAACATCCCACAGAAACCCATCACATTCCACTGTAATGGACTCTGGCCCGCGTCTGTGTGTGTGTGTGTGCATGTGTGTGTGTGTGTGTGTGTGTGTGTGTGTTGGTCCCAGCGGTGGCTGCGGGTTGCACAGTGGTGGCGTCTGTGTTGTTAATGCATCGCTGGGATGTTTTTTGTGCCTTTTTTTTTTTTCGGCTAAAGAGGCAGAAACACTGATGAGTGTGTGTGTGTGTGTGTGGTGTGGTGTGTTTGAGGTCACTCGTAAATCACATCATCAGAGAGAAAGACGGACAGGACTGGGACACGGATGAGACGACCGGCCCGGCAGACTGACTGCTGCGGGACCACCGACACACAGAAATGTGACCCGACAGAGTTCAAGATGAAGGAGTAGCGGTTGCGTTTAATAATAATTGATTTTTTTTTTTTGTAACATTTTTGTGCATTTTTCTTTCCAGAGCACTGATCCTATCAAAAACCCTTCTAAGCAAATAGTAATGCAGTGTAACAACCAACTCAGTGTGTCCTTAAGGTATTTATTTTTATTTTGGCAGCACCATTATTCATTGCTGTGGTGTTTCTGCACCGCACGGCCCACCTGTCAATCACCTGTCAATCAAACAGCGTGGGCGGGGCTTGGATTCCCTGTCAACGGGAGTTTGAGTTTCTCTTTTCTTTGTCGGTTCGGCCACCGCCGCTCACGCAAACCACAGAGTTCATCTTGTGTTTATTACGAACAAAATATGTAAAACGCATCACTTCCTTGGCAAAGAGGAAAGAGTTACCAGACACTCCATGTATCATTAATTTACCGATTATTTATCAATCATGTACAGAATATGAGAGTTTCTGAACCCTCAGGAGCTGTGGAAAGTGTTACGGTTTGCCAATCTGACAGTAATAAAAATGTAACGCTGAATTAGAGGAGGATGATTATTTCAACATGAGGACTTCATTTCAACAACTATTTATTTCGACATGTTTTGCAAATAAAAGGCAATGTTGTGTTGAAATAAACAGTTTAGTTACCAAGTGGGTCCAGTGTTTTTTTTTTTTTTTTTTTTTTTTTTTTTTGGTTGGTGGTGGTGAGCGGCATGAATTTTTGCCTTGAACATTTCCACTCTGGAGAGCTGGCAACCAAGCATGCCGTCTCCATGTGGAGAGGAGAGGAGAGAGAAGGTTTTCAAAGTATCACCACCGTGCGGACGTGGTCTGAACCCCCGCCGTACTGCAGCTGACCTCTGACCTTTGACCTCTCATTTATCAGTTTTGGCCTCCTCCATCCTCTCGCTGAATTGAGGTGCGTGCATCCTGAGGAAAAGAGGAGGCTTTGCTGTATGTGTGTTACTGTTTTACTGACATTATTCATTTGACTACAAGGCACTTTGGATAAAACAAACAATACATAACTGCTATTAAAACACCTTAAATCCCAGAAGGTGCTGCGTTTAAGGTCCTTCTTGCATTAATTTTGTCAGGATTTTTCTGCGTCCGTAGAACGCGCTTCAATCATGGACTACATTATCAAGATTAACATAAGAGGGTCAGTGTCCCGTACGGGAGGCGTCCCAGAGGAGCCGAGGGTGAGGACACGCAGGTGCATCCTCTGAGGAAGTCTTTTATCGAAGCGCTTGACGTATGAAAGCCACAGCTCGCAGCTGGAACGCGGAAACCTGGCGGGAACACCGCTGGATAGGCGTTCAGCAGACGATCAGTCACGTCAAATAAAAGACTGATTTGTTTGCATTTTATTTTAAAGCCCCCCCTTTCATTCAAAAATGTGTTTTTCCTATGATAATGTCTCCTAAAATATCGAAACCTTCACTCTACTGACTTCTATCTGTGCAGAGTTTGTCACTGGAGAGGTGATTTCACACTCCTCTGCTGCAGGTGGAGGTGTGTGTGCACGCCCCTACAATCTGAGGTGCAGACGGACCCCG